>NW_019174017.1:0-139077 GCF_001642475.1 Fonsecaea monophora
TTTAACGGTGGCAGACACTATAGGCGGTTAGTACGCGGACAACAACAGCCACCGCAGCACATATTATTGGAAGAGCGCGAGAACGGCTAAGACCACAATGCTCCGGCACACACGCGAGTATCCTGCTAAACATACCATTTGGGGGGGGGATGCTGACGACACCGGAAAAGCAAGAAAAACATGGATACTTACAGAATCGTCTGTGATAGTCACGAGACAAATGGCCCATTCCTCGATGCTACAGTCTTGCTGTCTCTCGCAACCTCCACAGCACGCACGCCCTTGCATCTGCGGCCAAATCCACCCCAAAATCCATGGGAACTAGGAATCAAATCCAGCGCGCCTGTGGACTTTGTTGTGTGCCGCGGTGCGAATTATTTGACAAACTTTGCCAACTGGGTTGGGGCAACACTCTGGACAAACCACAACACGGCTCTTAGCTGACCACTCATGCTTTCCTCAACCCGGGCACCTTCCCATTTAGAATTCAAAGTGAGATCTTTCTCAGAGCAGACCAAGTAGAACAGTAACATGTGCACCTGCTACTTCACTGGCCATCAGGTCTTCGTGCCTCCCTCAGGACTCTTCTTTCCTTCCAACCTCTCTCAGAACTCTTCTCTTTATAAATTCCTCTTCTTTCTTTTCCATTCCTCTTTCAGATCTCTCCTTTCTATCCTTTCCTCTCTCGAAATGGATTTGGAACCGTGAGTATATTCCTCTACAAGTGCTCACTCTGCTCCAAGCCTGCTGACTGCCTACTCTAGGGGGGATGATCCCCACCCCGAACCGCTGCGCATCACTCCCGAAGCCCTCCAACGCAATGTCTGCCAGAGATGTGTTCGCAGCCTAGCTGTCAACGACCAAGTCATCATCGGGCCGCACGGTGAGTTTCTCCAGCACCGCCCTACTCATACCCTACTAGCTTCCTGCTAACCACCTGGAGAAGATGCTATCCTCTGTGACAGATCCGACGGTCGTTGTGGTTACTGCGAGTATTTGGACCTCCCATGCGAGCCAGTAAGCTACCTGACTTCTTGCGTACTCTTCTTCTGCTGACTGTCCAGATCCCCATGAACTGCAGAGAAATGACCCAGTTCATCCTCATGGCAGCGTGGGAAAACTGGACTCCTGACCACCAGTTCACCCGTAGGTATCTCTCCGTTGTCAGCTAGCGTTGAGTCTGCTAACACCCTGCCAGGTGGCCGGATTCAAGAACTGGCAAGGATTTTGGACGAGAGATACAGCAGAGAGCAACCGGCAAATGGGGGCGCTCAGCAGCATGCTCTGAGCGGTGTACTCACCCAGCTGGTCGAAGCCACCAGGAGAGTTGCCGAAGTCAACGCCCACGCGGTATGACTGTATCTCCAGCCTTCTTTAAGCTTGCTAACACCGAGTTAGGCCAACATCGCCCTTCCCCCTTGGTCAAATGATGCCTCCCTGAGGTTCCCCGACGAACTCATGATCCCTGACTCCTACGTCAGACTCGCCATGAACGATGATGGAACTCAGCACGTGGGTATCTTCCAGCTTTCACCCCACAGTCCGTGTGGGGAGGACCGGATGATCCCAGACCATGAAGGTAGTCTTCTCGTCGCTCACCCGATCATCCAAGAAGAGCATGTCATCCAAGGAGCGCCTGTCACCCAAGAAGAGCATGACACCCAAGAAGAGCATGACACCCAAGAAGAGCTTGTCATCCAAGGAGCGCCCGTCACCCAAGAAGAGCCTGGCACCGACGAAGAGTCTGTCATCTACCAAGGGCCAGCCATCTTCGAAGAGTCTTTCACTGACGAAGAGACTGTCGTCTACGAAGAGCAAGTCATCGACTCAGACCCAACCATGGACCAAGAGTCTCTCATCGACGGAGAGCCACTCACCGACTCAGACCCAATCATGGACGAAGAGTCTGTCAGTGGCGAAGAGCCAGTCACCCAAGAAGAGCCTCCTGTGGGATGCACTTGTAACATGTGTTTCATCGCTGAAGAGCCAGTCACCCAAGAAGAACCTATCACCCACAACGTGACTGTCGTCTACGAAGAGCAAGTCACCGACTCAGACCCAACCATGGACGAAGAGTCTGACACCCAAGAAGAGGCTATCACCCACAAAGTGACTATCACCTACGAAGAGCCAGTCACCGACCCAGACCCAGTCATGGACGAAGAGTCTTTCAGTGACGAAGAGCCTGACAACGGCAAAGAGCCTAGGCCGGCCAAGCGTAGGCGAGTCGATGTGATCCAGCTGTCTGACAGTGAAGAAGGACAGGGATCAGGATCGCGTTTGGTATCAGGATGGTCTTTCTGATCTCAGTTCTTCTCCCGCCGATCCCACTCCACCTCAGGGTAGAAAGGGCAAGAGAAAAGAAAAGGAAATGGTGAGAACCACTCAACACCTTCATGGATCCTTAGTTTTACCCAACCGTTAGCATGCTCAAAGTATGGTAACCAACAAAACCAGGGTGGGCGGGAAGGAAAAAGGCATCAACTACATACATAGTCATGAGAGCAAGCAGCTCATCCAAAGCATGCTAAGAACTCATAAATAGAGCTAGAACTCATCAACAGAGGTACAATTGCAGAACTTACTCTTGACCTTTTCTGTCCTTTCTTCGTCTGTCAGCAGAGGGATATCTCACTGCCTCCACGGGGCCGGGCGACCCAATCTCTCGCATTGGCCGCTCTTCGTCACATTTGCTGCTTCCTGCATTCTGGACTGTTTGGACATGAGGTGAGCGAGCCCGAACTGAGCCACGAAATCCAAGCACGAACCCGCCCTTTCTCGATCGTTTCAAGACTTGCACAGCGCCTACCCGAGAATTGTCGGGGAGCTTCTACATCTGTTTTTGATTGTTCCCACCACCACCAACAAATGCCAATTCACAAAATCAGCCAACAATAGTCAATTTGCCTTGTAAAGAACATCAACGAAAACACCCGTTGACGTTTCGATCCGCAACCCCGCACCCGAACAGGCGAAAAGCTCTGCTCAGGCCAGTGAGTCACAGTGGTCTCTCCCCCGTGCTTGTAACTCGATCTTTACTGGAAAACAGGTCCACTCGTTCATTTCTCCCAAGACACAACACACACCTTGGTCAACCAGCACTGCATACACTACCGACTTTCGTCCTGTAGCTGCGACATACCAAAGTATCCTCATTATGGCTAGATCTGCCGACAGCAAACCCTTCTTCGGTGTCAGAGGCGGATGGCTAGTCTTCGTAAGTTCCCTTCCCTGCGAAAAGACTGGTCCCGATGTCCCCAGAACTACGTTCCAAGCTAACAGAGTTTCCCAGTGGATCACCGTGGCGTGCGGTGCAGACATGTTGATGTCTGGCTATGACCAGGGTGTCTTCAGCAGAGCCACACTCTCGGATGATTTCCTCGACAAACTCCATTTGCGGGGTCGAACTACCATCATCTCAGCCATCAATGCCATCTATGCTGTTGGGTGCTTCGTTGGATCTCTCATCGCCTTCGCGATGGGAGAGTGCCTCGGTCGAAAGAAGTCAATCTATATCGGCACGACGGTCATATGCGTGGGAGTCATCCTCACGTCGGCAACCTTCAGCCTGGTTCAACTATTCGTCGGTCGGATTGTCCTGGGAATCGGTAATGGCATCAACACTGCGACGGCCCCAATCTGGCAGATGGAAACATCACCCGCCAAGTGGCGAGGAAAACTGGTCATGTTGGAAATGTCGCTCCATGTGGCCGGCTTCACCATGGTCAACTGGGTCAATTTTGGCGTGGCCCACATCGACGGTGGTTTCGCCTGGAGATTTCCCCTTGCTCTGCAGTTCATCTTCGTTGTCATCATCTACGCAACAGTATGGTGGCTCCCTGAAAGCCCTAGATGGCTGGCGCAACACAACCGGCTCGACGAAGCCAACCTCGTCCTTTCGTGCCTCGAAAACAAGGGCATCGAAGACACATACGTCCTTGCGCAGATGGAAGAAATCCAGGACAGCGTTCAACACGAGCGCGACCACGCCATCCGTTGGAGGGATCTTGTCAAGACCCAAAAGCACGAGGGCACCAAACTGTTACGAAGGCTCATCCTTGGTGCCACAGCCCAATTTATCCAGCAAATTGAGGGTGTCAACATCATATCCTATTACCTTCCATCCGTGCTCATCGAGCAAGTCGGCCTCTCTAACCATACCGCCCATCTGGTCACATGGATCAACGCCTTCACCTACTTTGTCTTTTCCTCCGTTTCGATCCCTCTCGTGGAGCGATAGGGTCGCCGCGGTCTCATGCTCATGTCCACTGCCGGTCAGGGCCTGTCTTTCCTCATCATCTGCATCCTGTTCAAGTATGCATCCGATGGTAGCAAAAGCTTTGCCACGGCATCAATCCCATTCTTCTTCATCTACTACATGGCATTCGGTATGAGTATGGCTGGGAATCCCCGTCTGCGCCCCACAGAGATCAACTCAATCGCAACGAGGATCAAAAGTGCAGTCACGGCGACTGTGACTCGACCACGAACTACGCCATCGTCCAAATGACCCCTTGGGGTATCGGAACTTCTGGATTGTCTTCACTCTTTTCAACGCGGCCTTTATGCCAGTTATTGACTTTTACCTCAACAACTCACCTGCGGCGACAAGGATGCCGTCAGCAGCAAACGTCTTATGAAATATATCAGAAAGGAGGAAGAGAATGCGGAGGTCGCAAGAAGGGAGATTATTGCGAGGAGAGAAAGTATGCATAGGAATGTGTTGGAGGAGAAGGACGTGACCGGTTCTGATAACTTTTAGTAAAGCAGATTAATTGTATACGACAGGCAGATACATGAACAATACAGCATCTATGACACTTGACTCTGTTCCTCTAACAAGCGCTTTTCGTATTCGTGTTGGATTAGGGAAACAAACGTGCATCTGTACCCAGGGGCATTTCATTGCACAGGGACACACGTCAAAAAGGAACGAGGCAAAAGCTAAGTTTCCCGAGTACCGTGCAACCTACGCCCGCCGAGGCAGGATCAGTCTCAGATTACTCTCAGAGCTTGATGATTTTTCCTCTTCACCCTGAATTCACTTTTCACGTTCACTCTTCGTCCTTCAGTCTTCGCCCTCACAGAAATCTTCGGCGACCTCATTTGATTCACCGAACGGAACTACGTCTGAGCCTTGTAAGCCTCTTCTTGAATATCCTGGCGCCTGACACTCTCCTCACGTCGGACAGATATACACGCCTATGAAACCTCCTCCTCTTACTCCGCCGTCTTCACGCGTGGCCAGACATCCCCAGCAGCCTCTGGTGAATCTGCTCTTCGAACGTCGAACATGGCTACCGAACAATTGCCATTTCGTGCCTGTCAACTGGTCCCTACAGCTTTCCCACTGGAACTACCGCGATGAATGCCCTTTGAGCAATCAGAGAATTCCTGCGAGGGCCAAGTGGCCATGTGCTGCGAAACGTTGTCCTTGTTGTGACAACCATCCACGAGGCGGAAGTCTACGCCAGGTGCTGGCCGTACGTGTCCCCTTGCATCCCTCTCGTTGCGGAGACCTTACTTGCGCTGTCCCTAACAGAAGCGGCAGGCTTTCTCAGCTCCTGTTTTCACCAAAGCCTTCTGTCTTGATCTTACCCTGTGTCGACTGTTCTGTTCAAGAGGTGGCTGGTAAAAAGGAGGATGGAGATTGTCCACAAACACTCATACCCTTCGGTGTCGTTGAGGGAAGTCGGCTGCTGATGAATCAAAACTGGTCGTTTGTCGGATAAAGACATGGCTTCAAGCCCAGACACTACTCCACGACGATTCCTCGCAGCCAGCTGCACCTCCAGCAACGGTAAGTGAACCAATCGTATGCCAGTCATGTCCCCAACTAACCATGTCGTCGCAGCAAGCAGTACCTCTCTCTCGCTGGCTGTCATTCCCACAAAACCACTCGCGGAGGGACACCGAGCGTCCTTCACAGATTAACGGCGACACCTACCCTCAACCGCACGGTCAGGGACGAGCCGGGCAGAAACGGAAACGACCGCAGTTGGAGATCTCTCGTCCAAGTCGCCGAAGTGCTCACCGTAACGGCGCCCAAGCACTGCCTGTAGCTGTCGACGACACCAGCGGACTGCCCCAACCACCCTACGGTAACAGCTCCCCTCAGGGCGAGCCACCGAATCGAGCACCCTGCCCTGGTCAACCACAATGGCCGTCACAACAGAGTCAAAATTTTCGGATCTCAGAAAATCCTCCCTCTCATTCCGAGATCACAAGGTCGGAACCACCACCTTGGTCAAACTCACGAGATGTGCCCAGGCCGCCAACTCGAGGTAATTCTTACCCTCTGCATCCTCCGTCTTCTTACCAAGCTCAGCCTTCAGCTCAAATACTGTATCCTCCGCAGTATGCGGCCTTTGAGCCGGTCAATCACCAGTGTTGCCAGCCCGCCATCAGCTCCTCTGCCGCAGCAGCCTACATACCCACCTGAACACCTGGCTCCCTGGTCAAGTCATCTCATTTCTACAGCTGGTGTACGAATGTCTTCCCCAGGCTTCGATAAACCCAGACCCGGCTTCAAAGTTTCAAGTCCAAGAAGACGGAGAGAAGTCCACGATGTGGAGTTCGGTGCAGTATGATCGCTTCGGTATGTCGGTCTCGGAGTCCAGATCAAGGCGCCTTTGTGGGCACATATGTGTACAACCTTGGGGTTGAGGATGGTGTGTATGCAGGCAAGGGCTGCGCGTTTGATGATGCCGGTACAATCGATACAGGTCCCCGCACAGTTGTCCTTGACAACTGACCACTGCAAAAACCCTGTTCATTGAAAAGGAACAAAGGGGTACTGGATCGCCGGTGATGTATGTACCTGGCTGAGGAAGTGGCCGTCGGGGCCAAAGCTGTGATGTGTCCTGGCGTGGAGGTCGAGGAAGATGCGACCGCAGACCCTTGTGCTGTGGTTCGCGGGCCACTGAAGGCGAATTAGATACACCGAGCGAGCTCGAATGATTAATGATGTTCGACCCTAGTGTTAAATCTTGGTCAACCTGATGACTCTCTTCCTGCTCTGATCCGCGCCATTCAAAGTTCTGCCTCCCCTGTGTTCGTGATGTCAATGCTATGCAAGCCTGAGGAGCTTTCACATCAACTGAGGCACAACAGCGGAACTTGTTGGTTGCTCGTCACTCCCGCAACAGGAGCTAAAGTGAAGAGTAATGATAATTTGAAAGCCGGTCATTCTCGGTTTCCGGCTCTCGCTGTCAGATTGCCACATTGCCATCTCAGCTCATCACAAGTGTCAGCCTCATCAAGTTCAGCCCCATCACAAGTTCAGCCCTGTCACAAGTTTCAGCCTCGTCACAAGTTCCAGCCTCATTAAGTTTCAGCCTTGCCACAGGTTTCAGCCTCGTTACAAGGTCAGCCCTATCACAAGTTTCAGCCTCATCTTCAGCCTCATCAGAAGCTCAGCCTCAAAGGCCGCAGCAATGCCAGGGTGGATATCCGTCTTCTTCTCCCAAGTTTTCTTGCTGTCTGGAACACCGCGCCATTTGACCCAGTACTGGACACTCTGGCCAATCCGTCTTCTCTCAATCAGTCTTTCAACCTCAAACTGGTCGTCGTCGGGATCCACGGCCCGGGTTGATGGGGGTGAGGAGAGGAGGGGAGAGGAAGGGGGCGTTCATAATCTAGTTCTTCGTTGACGACAGATGGGCACACCTTTTTGGCTGCTTCGCAGATGGCATTTTGGACAGTGTCTTGCACATGTGTGGATAATCCATCAGATCGAGGGTAAGTGCGGGAGCTATGCCTCCATTGGTGTGTGTTGTGGACCTGTTGGATCTGATCACCTATGTCGTGGTTGAAGATGCGTACAACGTGGACGTTAGTATTCAGCACGTACTGGTGGTTTTTCCGATGGCGGGAAATTTCGGTGAGAGCGCATCATCAGTGCTGATAAGGTCCACAGCCTCGACAACATCCAAATCTGGCTCTGTTACCTGGGGGAGGATCGCGGGATCGATCAATCCTTCACTACACCCTGATGACGTCGGCGTCCCGTAAGGATGAAGGACTTCATCACCTGTCCAAGTGCCACCCAGGGTTTGAAGGGGGGTGCAGCCGCCGGAAGAAGATTTGGCATCGCTGTGTTTTCCGCCGTATTGTTGATAAAGGCATATTCCCACTTGACCTTCTCATCGTCCGCGTCAGCCTCGGTTTTGAGGACAGAGCTCAGACTGCTCTTCCTCTGTGCAGGTGTTCCATCTTCGCTTTCGCCTCTCTTTCGCTCCGGCTTCCCTGTCTCTCTGACGAAAGGAATGCCATGAGAGTCATGAAGGTGGGACTGTAACTAATTGACCGAATCAAATAGCGTAGCACAGCAAAGCTGCGGGTGTGGGCATGTCAGCGGTTTCTGTTCGTCTAGGCAAGAGACCTGCCTGTGGATGTAGTCGAGCCAACTCCCATGATTGAGGAACTGCTTCATGCATGCGGATGCTGGCAGCTTCTTATCTGTCAGACAGAAAGGACAGTGTCCAGCTGTAGCGAGCACTCCGCCGGGTGTGAGAGGGTCAAAGAGCATTGGGAACTCATGTAACAGGGCTAGTTGCGCACCATACTGAGCTTCCTAAGCTTTCTCTCCAAAAATCCACTCGGTGCATAGAAAACACAGTTCGGCGAAGCAAAACATTCTCTTGCAGCTTCTCTTGTAGTAGGTGTAGATGTACTTCCATCCATAGAAGGCTTATCGATTCCCCTTGCAGTTATTCCCGTGTGATTTCGAGTAATAGCACTTGTCCGATTCTCACCCGGGCCGATACTCGATGTTAGATTCCTGTTCATACAGCGCGATCGTCACATGTAGGGCATGGAGACCTGTTGAACTTCGTAGAATGAAAACATCGTGGCTGAGACTCTTTCTCTCGGGCATCATAAATCAACTCGATCGAAGACGCCCGATGACAGCTGGGTAGGTCGCTTAGTCTGTTTGGTTGCTGTTTTTGCCAATCACGCAGCTCTTTATCTGCCAACGTACGCCTTTCGCGGTACAGCTTCCGTCGACACTTTGCGGAATCTGTATCCGTCTTTCCCTCTGGAGTCGTGATCTCTTCACTCAGTGCAACGTAGTTAGGTGTGTTTTCCAGGTTAAATTCCGTCTCCGCGGGGAGGCATTGCGATAGATTGTGGTTTCGAGGAACAGTGAGGCCCGGAAAGAGGTCCGCGACGACGGTTCGTCCTTCGCCGCCTCGAGAGGCAGGTATCTTGCCCATCCGCGCCACTGGTGAGCATGTAGTGCCGACGGAGAGTATTTGAATCTGTGTGGCCAGTATGGATCATTCGTGTTGCCTCAGAATAGAATTTGTCTGTGTGGGTGATCCTGTCAGTTAAGTCAAACATCAATTTGAAGGTTAGAAACATACCGATTCAGTGCAGGCCTTCAGCTCTGAGGTCATGGCCAGTGGGTGGTTTGGGATAACCGGCACGAAGGGCCCAGGCCCGATGTCTCTTGCTAAATTCGTCCGCAGTTTCGATCCTCTCTTCGCAGTTGTGGGTAGATTGGGCTTTGAAGAACGGAGTATCCAACAATTCACAACATCTCTTCAGGTGGCATATTTCCAAGGAGCTCCTCCTCATTCGTGTTATAGCCCCTGGAAGCTCGACGAGGAGGCGAGTAAGTAATGGAGGCATCGGGTCGAGCAAAGCGCCATGAGACTGCACCTTCGTACAAGGTATGCTAAGGGGAGCAGGTGAGTTTTGGTGGTAAATCTCCGTGGTCTTCTAGATCCAGTCAATCCCATCTCTTCCTTCAGAGGTCCTTTGATAAACTACACATATTTTAGCTGCTGCACCCAAGTTCAAAGCTGGAAGGAGCATACATTTGTGACGGATCTGACAGTGCCGGCGGGTATTTCAGGTTTTCCAGGTTTGCCCGGCGCAATCCAGCCGTAAAGGAGTTCCAATACTTAGGCACGGTCTCCGTGCAGCCCTCATCAATCCCTTCTACGCCGCCGATCCCGTATGCCATTGCCCTCACGAACTGTTGTAACGAGCGCATATCGTATGGAGACGGAGGAGGCGTGTCAGGGTTCTCCTCCAGGCTCTCTTGCACGAATCTATTAGACCTTAGCAGCAACCTGTCCTACATCGGATCCAAGCCGCATACCGATGCCAAAAGGCTACCTGTTTGTCATAGTTTTTCTGCGTTCCCAGTGTAATCTTCTTGCAACATGGTTTGCCATCAACAATACCGGTATCTCGTCTAGCGCCCTTCTCTTTAGCTCTGCGAAGAGTTTCCTCGAGAGTCCGCCTTTTCCCCATGGTGTGAATGTCGACTGGAATGCTGGGACGCGACCTTGGCCTCAAGACGCGCTTTGGCAATTCCCCAGGGTGGTTTTGCGTGGCTCATCTCCATCGTGACGCAATCAGAATGACAGCGTCGAGCTCAGACGTGAAGAATGCCAGACGCGAAGAATGTCGCAATGTTGCGTCAACTGCGGTCTGGACGCTGGCCATGTTTGCGGTCGCGAGCTTCGGCTACAATCGAGACGGAGCAGATGCAGGCACACATCGAACCAGCCCTCACTGCTTGGGAAGCGGCATCAGTGGCACCCAGTTTCAGGGACACGATCGGGGTGAATCGTGTTTCCATCAAGTGGAGATGATTTGTGTACGATCCGCCGTGACTCCTCCAGTTGGCCTTCGCGTGCTTTGCGGTTGGCTCTCTTGTGTGTTTACTAGACGTTGAAAATGCAGTGAGACTGCAATCATCTGATGCAGGCATACACATCATGGCGAGTAACGTGCATCCCGACGCAATGACATGAACTGGCTCAGCCGGTAGTGTGTGCAGTGGTGCATTGCCTACATCGTCAATGGTCTGCATGCGAGTAGGCCTCCAGCAAGAGCCGAGGACAGGCCGGATCGCTTGACACGAACGTGATAACAACATCGCGGCGGCATTGTTACGGATGGAACGAGCTGTCCGATATAGTGAGCACGCGGAATTGCAGCTATCACAGGCTGTCGTTCGAGGGGAGTCCCTTTGCTGTGCTGTTGTTTATTTTACTGAACACTCCCGCGCGCCACACATTTCCCCCTCAACTTCGTGGCGGCTCTCTGCGCAGCCGCAACGCTGCCCTGCGCTGGCCACATGCGCCCTCTGGACGTACACCCTCAGTCTGATCGGCCATTCTTCACAACGCGTCTCTATAATCGCAGGGTTACTCCTCATCCAGCCGCCTTTTACCGTCCAGCCCTTACCGCGCCTACTCCCCGAGCAACGTCGCCTTTACCCCCCCGTCGTTGCAACTACCACGACCGCCTCTCCTCACCGGTTCAGTTTACTAGAGGGGCAACCCACGGCGGGCCACAACGAGCACTCGAGTTCCTTTGAGCCATGAGAGGCACGGTGTACTCGCCAGGCCGCCGACATACTCACCACGTGCCACCAGAGCGCACCCGACACTATGCGGCTGCTGGAATTCGACGATCAGGGCGAGCTCAGCCTGACTGAAGATCTTCAAGATGACATCCCTCCCTACGCGATCCTCTCGCATACTTAAGGAGACGACAAAGACGAGGTTATCCCCGATGACCTACAACATAAACCGTCTACAAATACGGCTAGCCCTGCGAAGATCCATTTCTACGGCAAGCGAGGAAGGACAACCTAGAATACTTCTGGATGGAGACCTGCTGCATTAACAAAGTGAAAAATACGGAATACTCGGAGGCGCGGCTGGGTAGTAAGAGTACACTCAAACAGCAGATCCACGAGATTACGAACATGCTCATTGCGGCCCTCCGCGCAACTCCTTTATCCCAGTTTAGTGTTGACGAGCGCCTATGGGGGACCGTCAAACGACACACTCAGAAGAAGGAGGACAAGACATACTCTCTACTTAATTAGAAGAAGTCGTGCCGTGGCTCAGAAGACTTGAGATGGAGCGAGAGATGGCATTTCGTGGTCGCCCACAAGAAATCACTCGAATCCACGACCCGATGATGGACAAAACAAACTCATGGTGCGTGGAACCTTCGTCATAGCCATGAGCACCTGTCTACGAGACAAGAAGAATCCAAACGTCTTTGAGACAGCCAGTCGGATCATAGGTCTGATGCAAGAGAGCACGCAAGATATGGGCGGCGGTCCGCCTCCTCTGACCAGACACCTACAATCCAGAAACTTCTGAAGATTCGTCGACCCCGGGTTACAGCACGTCGACTATGAGCTAGGCAGTGCTCACTCATCGTCTCCCCAGCATCAACACTCTTCCTACTACCATCAAAATGTGAACCAACACAGGTGTGGTTGAGACTGCGTTACAGTTAGGTTTGATCCGTTTCGGGTGAGGGAGAGACAGACGCAGTACGCCAACGTGATCATGGCGTCCGTGACGCCCCGGTCCCACAGGCCGATGCGCTCCATCTCGCCGACGTCGCGGCCGGCAAGGACACCAGCTACGACATTTTTCGTACCAGGCGAGTGGGAAAGGTGGTACCTCGCCTTAAAGCTATTGACTCGCCGCCTGAAGGAGTTCTGATGGAAAAGAAATCGAACATCTGGATCCAAATTTCTCGCACTCCAGGGGCTTGGACGTCGGCTTCACAGGGACAAAGTGCTTGATGGATTTGTCCTTTGGCCATCAATCAGAGGATCCATCCCGTCGTTGCCTTTTCCAACCACGACTCCCAGTCGAGAGTACAGCGATTTTACAGGATGGGCGGAAGAACGAGAGACCGACCTTCAAAGAAACCATCAAGAACCAAACTTCAAGCCCGATAGCTCAAGATTCTATCAACCTGCAATATGGGCTCAACTGAAGCCCTGCGCCGGTATACTTGTTGAACACGTCCGTCGCCTGCGCTGCGATCTGGCTCGTCAATTCAATTGCAGAGCTCCTTTATTTCCATGGCGGCGGCGCGCGCTGGGCGTCACCGACCCGCTCGGATCGTGATGAGGAAATGAGCAACCTAGAAATGGGATGCAGCCGCCGCTGAGATCGGATGATTCCATTTCCACCATCAGATCGTGGAAATTACGCAACGGTTGGTTATTGGCTCAATTGCATCAACAATCAATGCCGCGTTGGATTTTGACAGCAACCTGGAAGAAATTGTCGGTGTTCACCCCTTTGGATGACTTGGCAAAGTAGCATTCTCCTGATATGGCAGAAGTACATGCTAACCACAAAGCCAGCAACGTGGCACTTGCTCACCCTGATCGTGGGCGGGTTGACGAGAGCTGGACAACCGTCACATCAAAGAGGCCCGTCGAGGCTTTCTGGCCCATTCCCAGCGCAACAGACTGGCCAGAATGACCGGCACCGGTCGTTGATCTGCGGGGCGACGGCCTGAAGGGCGCGAAGGGCAGCAGATTTGGCCTTTACGACGCTCAGATATCCTTCAGTCAATTGGCTCCACAAACACGAAGCTGACATCTAATTTGTCTCGGTAACAACTTGGGAAGCTTGGGTCTGGGCAGCTTGACTTTGGCAGCGATAAACCAAGCCCTGACGATCGATTCCTCCCTTTGATCGCGGGATTGTGTCTCCCATATCGACGGACATTGTAGCAAGACGCAACCCCTTCATGCGGGCCGATTCTGCGATAAATGTCCTTTTCGTTCTGCAGGGCTCGAACCAACACGCCACGGTAGTCGAAGTCAGGAACGCTCAAATGAATAGCATAAGAAAAATGGCGCCACAGCAACAGCTCTATCGCTGGCCTCGCGCGCTCTGACGCTAGAGTACTATCTCAACCAATGTCACTCCATCTAGATGACCGCGATGGGCACGGAAAAGAACCTCAAGGCCAGAAGCTCAGATTCTCCCCCAAAGTCCTCCGAATGTATCTGGAAGTTGAGATGGCGACCAACTCAAGTATCGCCCGTGCGCAAAGCGCATTTCCGAAATTCTCCTTCACCCGTCGACAACCGCTTCTTCCTGGCGCTCACTGCTCTTATCGCCTGCGCGTCGAATGTTCCTCGCTCCGAGTTGGCCTTGTGCTACCAGAGACATAAGGATTGAAGGGCCCGACGCGAATGAGAAGCCGCCGTCGTCTTCGGTATACTGTCTCAGTGGCGCCGCATACCACAAACTCACCCCAACCACCAGCAGATTAGAGACTAGGATAACTTACAAGGGAGAAAGAAGTTCAACGATTAAAATTTTACCAGAGCTTACCAAAACGCTTGTCCTTCTGCTGCATCCCTCGATCTAGTCCTCTGTAATCAATCACCTTACGCACCCATCTCACACTAACAATCTATAAGTGGAATGAATGATATGATTAATTAGGTAAGGAAAGATGATCTACCGCAGTGGGAAATTATTCGGCTAACCTTCCTAATAGGGGAGGTTAGGGCCTCATAAATACTCGCTCAGCTGCATTCCACGACCGTCTTCTTTCTCTCCTGTATCATTCCGCAACCATGGTCTATCCACGGGGGTAGGCCTCGGAGGCCACAGCTTCTCGCTGTCGGGCAACTAGTGATCCTGGTGTAAGCCCGCAGGAGCGTCTCAGCCCAGGGGGCACTCTACGTTGGAGACGGTGTACACCCAAGAGCCAGGAGACACTATACGATAGGGGTGGTGTACACTCAAGAGCCAGGAGACACTATACATAGGTGTGGTGTACACTCAAGAGCCAAGAGACACTATACGTTAGGGGCGGTGTACACCTAAGAGTCACAACGCGAACGACCCAGAGTCGGTTCAGCGCGGCCATATCTTGGACTGCCGTTCTGGCCATTGTGTATCGATTGGTCTGTGCCTGGGAGAACAAGAAGCGGGATAAAGCGGGAACAATGGAGGCCTCTGAGCACGCCTACGAGGATGATTTGACTGACAAGAAGGTACGCGTGGTTCGGCGGAGCGAGTTGTCTGACAACACCTCTCTCCTTTGTTTATCTCCTCTTTTTCTCTCTGCCGGACAGATTTTTCGAGCGAAAGTGCTGACCAGCCAGCCCCCTGCATCGAGTCCATAAGATTCGCGTTTCCATCTATGGCAGTTTGGCTTTGACCGGCGAGGGACACATGACGCCGTCGGCACTCCTACTCGTCCTGGAGAGTGCGGACGTGGAGACGGTCGGACGCATTTGATGGTGGCGGACATTGCCAAAGCTATTGACAATCCATCGACAGTGCATAAGGCCCTTTGGCCTCTACAAGCACTTATACCTGGTTAGCATGCACATGCTCACAGCGAGGAGGTGGAAACATGGGAGACATCGAGGCAGAAGGATGGCTGTGCCCCGAAGCAGTCATGGCTGTCTACCCAGTTTTGGCCAAAAATGGTAAATTTTCCACTGGCCAGCACGTTGTACTCATCCAAGATGGCCATTCCCAACGCTGCATTGCAAAAGGTCAGATCGTTCTTCACCAAATCGAACATCTCTACGCACCACTGGCAGTTGCTTCAAGAAGTCGAGACTCAAGCGCTGCTTTCCCAACAAAACATGACTCATTCCAGATGATCGTTTTTTCGCAGGGACTAAGAGTGGTTCCAGAGTGATCTACGTTTACTACTGGTCACCAGAAATCGGCCTCATTACTTGCAGGATTTGGACACCGTCACAGCTTGCCGTGGTGACCTTCGGATCTCCACGGTCAGAGTAAATGCGACCGAGAGCCTTGACTTTAGAGTACTGGACTACGGTATCATCATCATTTGAGCAAGATGGAGGAGGCAGCTGCAGTATCCCAAACATCATACGACCACCCGACGCCGACACGTGTGTATGAAGCCTGATTCGGATCACATGAGTCTTCACATTTGAGGAGCAAACCTCGACAATCCCCCATTGCGTCGTTTGTGGAGCGCTCAACCACAAAGAACAGGGATTGCGTCTGGGCTCCTCTCTCCCCGTCAATACGACAGACGCCTTACAGTTGGTGTTGTTACTCTTGCTGTTGGTGCTGTTGATGTTGGTGCTGTTGGTGTCTAGCATCACTGATACTATCATTCGAGTCATCCACGGGCGAGACGAAACCCTGTAATCGTCGTCCTCGACGGAGGATCCTTCCAGCGCCGCCTGGACTTCAGCTGTAGGATCAAGGAGACCTCACAGTGTTGTAAGTGCCCGACAGGACGAGGGTCTCAGATGGAGTCGCAGCATTCGAGACTGGCTCCAGAACGAGACAGGACTCTCTTGTCTACTTTAATGACATCCATGCCGTTTACGGATTTCTGGACGAGAACAGTGTTCGGAGGCTGATAGCCACGCGCTGGTATGACAACGCCTTGGGATCTCAGATCGCCATATGCCTCCGCTCGTTCGATCCTCGCATCTTTTGAGAGGCGGCTGAAGAACTGGACAAAATTCCCAGGGCGGCTCACTATGCCCCGTCGGCAGTGTACGAACTGCATCGAGCGGGAGTTCTCGACGACGTCAAGGCCCAAGGCATCCATCCCTTTGCGGTGTGCTGGCGCCGTCCTGGTGACACCTTCATCGCGTGCATTCGAAGTCGGTTCGACATAGAATTCCCCATGGTTTGCCTGCCTCTGGATCAGCTCGATGTCCTCCTCCTGCACATTTTCTGGCTCAACCAGATACCGAATGAAGCACAGAAAAGGTCAGATCAGCCCAGATCAGCCCAGATCGAACCAGATCGAACCAGATCAGACCAAGTAAAGAGCTAGAGCTCGAGCCCTGAATTGAGGAAAGAGATTCAAACCAAACCAAACCAAACCATACCAAAAACGAATAGATAGGGACAGACAGAAGCACAAGACTTCCTGCGTGACCGGCTTCGGGAGGCCCAGGCCACCCTTGCTTCTACTAGCCGCATGAAGCGGGCGGACGACACAACGACAAGGATAACGACAACGGCTGCCTCTGCCACCACCACCACAGCAACGACCACTACAGTAACGACCACCAGAACGACCACCAGAACAACGACGATAACAACGACCACCACAACGACCAGCACCAACACCAGCACCAACACCAACAACGGATACCAAAGTTCACTCGCATTCTGTCTACTCGGTCTGGCCAGATCGCAGGCGCCTTCACAGATTGGTATCTACTCGAAAAGTCTCGAGTGGTCAAGATCAGCCAACATGAACAAATCGATCAAGCGACGGCAACAGAGCTGATGGCTCGTTACCATCTCAGGCCTAGAGATTGGTTGCGTTGTAATAGCTCTTCAGAGGTTGTGTCACAGACAGATAGGTACTGTCCCAGTTGCATCGTTGAGCGGACCAAAACTGACCTTGGCTGGTAGTTGAAGTGCTTCGATTGACTGAAAGTCGGCGGGTTTGCGCCCGACATCACCACCCTGAATCTGATTGCCGGAGAACGCCACGGATGGCCATGGCTCAGCACCGCATCCTTCGTACTAGCCAGGACCATGACGGCGCCCAATTACCCTGGCATACTGTATTTGGGCGTTTTTTCGGTACCCAGAGGAGGCGGCTCGAGACAGCATGCTCCCACAATCCGGACAAATATCGTCCTGGAAGGTACGAAAAAGCTAGTCTGGCCAGCCACATCCAGAGAAGGTATCGCAACAATTCCGCCGAGACAATGAGCTTGAAAATGCAGAAAGACATCCCCTGCCCAGCCAACTACCAGATTTCGTTCCGGGTTTGACACCCAAACACTCGCATAGATGTAAGACTCCTTCGTCCGTGTTTCAAGACGGGTCGCTGACAACCATTACGCCAACACGCTCGCCAGCGTCAACCTACCGATCAATTCCCATCATACACACGCGACGGGAGTATCTGATTCGGACCTTGCGGCGACGACGATGTCTTTTGTCGTCAGTTGATTCCTGCTCCGCGCATTTGCTAGATTCGACATCTGCTTCATGAGCCAGCTTGTCATCGAAGACTTCGGTTTCTCCTTGGAAATTGATGTTGCGTCACTGGTTGACCGCGGACCTTGCCGTCTGTACTGGCTTGATTTGGACACTTTGCTGGTATTCGACTCAGACCGAGGCAAGTTTGGATGAGAATTTGACCGATGGGAGCCCCGGAGCCTTTGACCGACCCCCAGAACCGATGTTGGCCTGGACACGGCGGAGTAACCCAAGCAGAAGCAAGGGGGAACCGCCGCGCTCAAGTCTGGTTGCAAGCGCTTCCCTTTCAACAATATCACATACTGTTTACTCTCTTTTCAAAGTGCTTTTCATCTTTCGATCAGTCATGCACTTAGTATGTCATATTGTCTTCGCATTCGAGACTCGGGGAAGAGCATGTCCCCCCACGGCATGTTCCGAGAGCTGTGGGATATTTCGCAAGACCTCATGAGCAAAATGCCTTTGACGGCTGGACGCCGATCCTGTCCAGCGTGTGCTCCAACCTCGAGTACTCGGTGAATAGCTCTGACCAAACCTTCGGCAACATTGAGATGGCAACTGTCTTTTCACGACGACTGGTATTGGCCATGGTGAAAAGACACCGATAGAGGGTTGCAGCCATCTTGAACCCATCAGCGCTAACGAGGGTTCTCGCGTCGCCACTTTCAGACCAGAAAGACTGAACCGCACTCCCAACATATCTGGCGTCGTGTGGAATGTATAGTGCGCCAGGAATGCAATCTCTCTTACATTACCCAACCTCTTCTCGCGAGCGGAATTTCGTACGTGGCAACCTCAAATATTCATCATCTTTCCACGAAACACTCAGCGGAACTGGCCATGTGCGCAGTGGGGATTGTGTCGGCTCTGATCCTGACTTTAGAGCCGATGGAAGAGGGTTTACGCTTCTGCTCAGCGGCAACTTCGACAGCATAAGATGTGGCAGCGTCAAAGTCCTTTCCAAAAAGTGGTGCTTCATCCCGAACATCATCGTTCCATACCGACGGTCCGTGATGGAACTTTGAAAAGGAGCCTCAATGAAAGGTACTCTCGGTACTGAGAAGAAGGACTTTACTGAGCTCTCCCAAGATGGCTCCGCAACGGTGGCATATGCCTGTCCATGAATGAGGCCCATCTTCTGGGATTCCAGTGACCAGTCAACCCCTTTACCTTTATCTCCATCTGGAAAAATGCACGGGGCGTCAACCCAGAGGCATTATATTGTGAGCGCAAGGCAGATGAGTGCGGCGCCTCGAATCGCTCGGGAGAGCCGATCAATCTCGACACCCTTTCGCATCAGCGCATGATTGTCCATGGTTGGAACCAGTCGCTGCGATGGTCCCCAGCGACAGCTCAAGGCGAGATATTCTGTTCGAGTTTTGATGTCGACCGATATGGCTCTCTACTACAAACACTAAACAACTTACCTAGGGCGACTGAATACCTACCGTTCCGGTTGAACCTACCTCGACCGCGACCGTGACCGAGACTTGGGGCGACTAGCTCTCGATTGGTCTTCCATTGGCACGTCTATCAAGCGTTTGGATAATCCCGAGTTCCGATAGACTCCAAAGTGGTCCTTTGCTACCTGGTCAACCTGTCTCAACAAGCATTGCATGCAGCTAGCTACGGGAATGATCATGTTTGCAAGTGTTTAACAATTCTGATATGCGGCGAACATTCTGGTCCGTGAAGGCAAGACGGCTATTGGGCTGAACCCCTTGGATGCCCGCCTTTTCATGCCCCTCACCTTGTCGTCCGGCGCCAGCACCGTGCTGAGGCAGATATCCGCCCAGCATGATACACGGCTCTGCAGAAGAAACCGTTAATGAGGACGAACGTATGGCCGTACAACGAAGAAAACTCATTTTAATTGCTCGGTTACATTAGCCAAGCAGCATATATTTCTGACGACCCGTCTGCATGGTCGAATCAGTTCTACAATACAGTTCCACCGGGATGTTTCTGGCCATCGCTAATCGTCGCGATTTTGGCACCTGTCCTCTTGTATTTACTCGGCCGAATTAGCCCCAATCTCTTCGGCTACGGCCTCGAATCTTGCCACGGACAAGGCCGCTGCAACCGCCCTCAAAGTCAAGGGCAATCAGGCCTTGCGCAACATGACTGGCCCTCTACTATCGACTATTACACCAAGGCGATAGAAAAGTACGACGCAGACCCGTCGTTCCATTGTAACCGAGCGGAGGCCAACATTAAGCTTGAAGCCTACGGCTATGCCATCGCTGACGCTACCAAAGCGATCGAACTCGACATGTCGTAAGTGCACCTCCGTCCAATATGGATGCAAGGTGCACATGGTCGGAGCGCGTTACACTAGAGCGTTTTTACATTCAACTGGACGTCAAATACGAAATTCTGCCGAATCTACTTCGACAACACAAACTGGTAACCATGACAAAACTGTTCCTACAGGGACATACGCCGCAGACGCAGGGGGGTGACTGAAAGAAATACTGAATTGCTACTGAGTCGGCCCAGAACGTCACAGTGAACGCCAGCCACGACAACTCTATCCAGTGAGGTATTCACCGAGTCGATATCCGAAAATCTCCCAGAAGCCTTGATCCAGCATATCCAATGGCATTACCTACGCCAACACTGCTGTGGTCACACGACCGTGGACGAGAACCAAATGCTGCAGAAAGCGAAATTGACCAATGGCATAATCGGACGACATAACGGCCTGCCGCCCTTCTTTACTAGTAGAGTGTTAGCCCAGTTACCTAACCGGAGGGTGAATGTGTGTACTATGGGATCAATAATGATAGATAACTAGCCTATAGATAGAGATGTCAACACTTGAAGAAGACGTATGATCCCTCCTGCTATATACATGCGATAAGCCAGCTGCTTGGCTGGCGGCCTGACTCCTTAGTTAGTGGCCTGAGCTGAGTGTGCAGTGTCATGTGGGTGTTCGTGACGCAGAGCCTGGGTGCGCTCGGTTCGGTCGGCACTCAACAGACAAAGAACGTCTATGGCGCGGGCAAAGTCTTCACGACCGTCTCGACGCCCAAAGTCCCCCTTGTCGAGACCTACACACCGGGCATCGTCGACAAGATCATCGACTACTTTCAAGAAAGATTAGGTCTGATCACAGCCATAACCCAAGCTGTACTTACCGTGAGCAGCAACTATGATCACCTGTGCATTCAGCGAAAAGAAGCAGGCATGCCGATTGACAGTTTTGCAGATCACCAGGGCAACCTCTTTCCACAGCTCGCAAGGCCCCCATCCTGGCGGATATGCACGATCTGCGTACCGTTTTCGAAGCGAAGCTCGTGGTTGTTTTCAGACGACATCACTCGCCATAGGTCATCATCACTCCACAACAACGCCATGACACATTCTATCACGAGACACATTCCATCACGAGACACACATTCCATCACGACCTACAATACATTCCATCCCGACCCATGACACATTCCATCCTGAGATACATTCCAGGGCGAGCCACGACACATTCTATCGCGAGCCACGTACGACGCATTCTATAGCAAGCCACAACACATTCCATAGCGAGCTATGATTCATTCCACCGCGAGATACATTCCACCACGAGATACATTCCACCACGAGATACATTCCACCACGAGATACATTCCATCGCGAGCTATAACACATGATGTTGCGGCTCGTCTTCACGGTGGCCCGCCTACGCATGCACGAAGGGATGCATCGATACACACGCCTGACCGTCGTCCACGTTAGTCAACACCAGTGCAAAAACCTTGAGCGCATGGGCAGCCTCCATAAGCGAAGGAAGACGAGACACATACCATCTCTTCTCGAACTCATGCGGTTGCATCTTTGTGAGTCCTCTGGCCGTGAGATGTGCCTGTTCTAAACCAACAGCAGAATCCACTGGGCATGTCCAAGGGCATGCTTGACAGCTGCTCTCTTTTCCTGCGATCGGCGGAACTCGGTTAAAGTCCGCGCCTGGGCCTCGTCGTCCGTCCTCCACCACCGCACCTTTGCAAAATCTCCGACCGAATTGCTTCCCCTCCACATGCCCTCAAACGCCCGACAACGCCTTGTCTGCGCCCTCGAATTGTCCATTTTAGCCAACCACTATTGGTACACCCAGACTAGGAAACCTAGTGAGGCCCCCCCTCCGTCGAATTGACGGGGAAGACCCCTGCCGGCGGCGACCAAACGCACCGGACCACTGTCTTCCTGGATGCTATCTTCCCGCACGCTATATTGCAGAGCGTTTTGTTGATTCACAACGCGTCGTATGGTTTGAGCTAGGAGGTTGCACAGAGCGCAGTTCCAAGAGCTGAGAAGGAGACACCCCCACGTTGGCTGATGCTGTTAGCCCAGGTTACTCTTCAGGTCTTGCAGGTTGATGCTAGTTCAGCGCTCACACAATCTCCCTGCTTCCAACACTTTGTCTTTTGACCTGGTACCAAGGTCCATTGTTTTTGACTTGAACCTTCAGTTGAAAGAGAAGGAAGGGTTGCTTGGACGAACTCGTTACCACCTTATAATCGATTCTCATCTCCCCGCCTGGCCGGTGAACTCAAGAGGCCCGGCATCCCAAAAAAGCGACGACCTCTACACCATAAGATCCGACTGACCGGTGCGGCCGGGGTCTCGCTACACACCTGGGGCTCCAAGACTCAGCGATATATCACAGTTTGCGAGCGAACACACTTCAAGTTCGGCTGGAAATGCAATGGACAACACTCCCATGCCTCAACAGATCAGTAGCAGTGCCCAAAGTACACCGCTCGTACCACTGCCAGGACGAGATGCCGCAACGGTACATGTCTGGGGAATATTTTCCAAGAACTCTGCTTTGCCATGTCCCGGAGATGGCGGAGACGCTGAGAAATGTACTCCTTTTCGCGTGTGACCAACATAATGTTGAAAGGTGCCCCGGCCTGGCCGTACAAGGAATTTTCCAAGGAGGTGACCAGTTGAAGACGTCTCGCGTCACTTATTGTCTGCCTCTATATGCGCCGCTTGCGTTTTGGAGAGGCGAACCATGTCCAAGCACGGCCACCCTTACCCGAATATCTTAGCCCAAAGGGGCTGGTAACTCTTGACCACCGTCTCCGTGAGGCTGTGAGCATCTCCACCGACAATTCAGCGGGATGATGGCCATCGTGCACATCACTCATGGCATTTGCCGGTCCGCTGGCGACATCGCCCACGCTGCGCCGCCTACTGCTGAGCCGGAGCGCGTCTGCGACGTTTCCCCCCGTATCTGCGCCGTGCTCGTCGCGATCGCGGATTCCAGGAACCGCGCGACCTCCCTGTCCGTGTCGGAGCATTTGTCGCCCTTGGTCCGCAGGTTCGACGTGTCGATGAAACTGATAATATTCTCCTGGAGATCGAGTATCTCTTGATTCCGACAAAGGACTCGCCGGTATACCCCTATAACCCCGAGCTGTGTCCAGTCACCGAAGATTCGGGACCAACATTGGACGGATCAACCGGCGATGCCAAACACCAAGAGGTGTGCAGCATCTGGAACTTTATGTCGACGACCTCGTGCTTCTTGCTCGTATTCAGCTAACCGGTCGCCACGAACTTGGTCCCCTCGTTCAAGAGGGCTCTGGACCAGGCCGAGATCGGCCCCGACGCCGTCAACCAAGCCGGCATTACTGGTGGCGCTGGCGACGAGGAGACCGGGCTCCAGCGTCTGCGTTTCATTCTGGTACAAGGCCTGTCTTTGGTTAAACGATCACATTCACAGAATCTTGTACATTGCATTGACGCCACGAGAATGAAAAATGGTGGCAGCCTGATGAGGAGACGACAAATCATTGTTCATTGTGATCTTCTGGTGGCGTGCCAACAATTAGATCAGACGTGCGGTTCGTACGGCTAACCGCGCACCTCGAAAACTTGCGCCTGAGCAGCGCCTCGTCAACATTACACTCTCCCAACTGATGGGGATATCAGGCATTACTTGACATTTGTTCACCAGATCAACATCACTGGTGCCGATTGACAAATTTCCAGACTCTGTGCTTCGGCCGTCTAGCGGGTAATCCCCTATCGTGACCTGAAACTGGAGCCTCGATATCCCGTCCTAGCCGCCATTTCAACGTGGCCACTGCATCCTCGATCTGTGTGGGAAACCGAAACTGGGATGCCAGGTGGAAGTCGGTCAACAAGGCTTGGGCGCCGACTGCTTTGGCCAGATGGGCAGCCATTTTCCGGGGGCTCTGCGGCGACCCGGCAATGCAACATCCCCCGTGCAGGTACAGAATGACATGACCAGGGTTCGACGTGGACGATTTACACCAGATGGCCGGTCGCACGGTGCCAGGACAGAGAACCTCTTCGTGGGTCAGCAAGGCATCATATCATGAGATCCTGGTACTGCTTTGACGCCTGATCATGTCTGCTTCGGCTCTAGATCAATGCACGATGGAATGTATCTCGCGATGGAATGTGCCATGGCGTTGTTGCGGAGTGATGACTACCTGTGGCGAGTGATATGAAAAATGAAGCTCACGGCACCACTAGGAGCAGCAACACGGGTCCACTGAAGAGCTCCAAAACTGTAGGTGCTCTCATTTGAAGACTGCCATCATTGGACCACGTCATGAATCCTCTGGTGGCTCGAAGTTTCAAGATTGGCTGCCTGGCCTCCAGCTCAGCCCGCCCTCCTCCCACCCAGCTGCCTTGCTCCTAGGGAGCCCTGCCTGAAGGATTGACGCTCGATCGAGATACATTGTCATGACCGGACATACTGGATGAGTGGCTCTTTGACGCGGGTTGTTGGCCAGGCATCAAAATATTTTGCCACCGCGATATCGCCAACATCCCGGTCAACACAGACATTAACTCCCCTCTCAGTCATTCAATATGCCGTCCAATACCTGAAGGTTAAGCACAGCATTCCGATACTGAAAGCTTCCGTGCAGGCAGTAGTAGCGGGTAACATCTACTATTACCGGCCACGATGAGCGCACGCCGGGAACTTAGAGGGATGTGCGGCAATTCTAAATAACAGCAGAGCAACAGCGACGAAATGTTCGAATGCTCAAGGCGAGACCGGTGGTCTACATGCATTCGGTTGGACTCCCTTACCGACGCGCTCATGTATTCCCGACGGATGGTCTGTGACGGACTCAACGATACGTGTCACATTCTTCAATCCTGGGTTGCTCCACTCTCTCATTCACAGTCCGCATCAGAAATTTGACAAATTCCCTGAAATCACTCCAAGCAGAAAGGAATGTCTTGTAGGTCCTTGTCCTTCAAAGTCTTACAATCCTGCTTGTCACCTCTCTTGGTCAAGCGATCACTTCTCTCTTGGTCCGGCCATCACTTTGGCAAGTCTTATGACGAGTCAGAAGTTGACGCAGCGAACCAGAGGCTGGGAGAGTATTTCGTCCGAGACTTGTCAGAAAGGGCCTCTTCAAGATCGGCAAGGTGCGCAGTTTGACGGCTGAGACGACTCAACCCAGAACCCTCCGCCTCCCGCACCCACAGAAGTGGCAGACGGAACCTGTTTCTTCCATGGCGACCGTGCCGGTGCGTATTCCCTGATGATGTTGAGCGACCGCTTGAACAACTTCGATCTACCTTGCTGCAGTACCGAAAGAGGGAGCGCTCGCTACATTTTCGCAACGATTTCCTCCGTTCATCGCACCCATGACGCTTTCGTTCCCCGTTGACTTGGGCAAAGTACTGATGGACTCGGTCGGACTCGGTCGTTCAGACAAAACAGATCAGTGAGACGGACCGGAAGGATCTAGTCGTCGAGGATTCAGAGACCGACGGACGGGCAGCGGACACGAACCGGAAGACGTTACCTTTACACCACCGCAATCTTCCAAGCGAATCGCCATGTCCATGCCCAGGAAAGCATGCTGCATCACGTACAAGACTGCCACGGTCTGGCCGAGCTTCACCTGGTGCCAATGGCATGTTTCTACTCCCAGCTCTGCAGATAAAGACTCTTCTAGACTAGATTACGAAGGCAGATGTCAGGCGAGCATTACTTCATCTCTCAACTGATATGACTCATGCCTTCCAATCAACCATTCAGAGAATTTTTACCCTGCCCAAGGCAAGACGCGACCTTGCCTTTAGAACATTGATGTGGGTTTCCCACGCCAGGAGACCGATGACTGTGCGGGAGTTACAGCATACCATGGCATTACGGCCCGGGGACCATGATCTCGACAGGGACAATCTCTCCTCTGTGAAGAGGCTTATCGACTGCTGTTGCGGGCTAGTCGAGGTGGACTATGAGAGTTCAATTATACGGTTGGTGCATCAATCACTTGAGGAATATCTTCGTGATCACGACCACGGTCTCTTCACCGACGCCAACCTCGTCATTACCAAGATCTGTCTTCGTTACGGATTGTTGACCATGATTGCGTCCAAGCGGGGTGGGACTTGCTTGTTGCGCACCCCAGCCCCTTCGTGGCTTGTCCTCATATTCAGACGCCCCTCGGACAAACTGCGTGTCAGCATCACGTCTGATCTGTGGAGTTGACATTTTTCGTTCCTAAAATTCGTCGACGAGACCCAAGGTACAGGGCGAAACACCTCGGACGAGATGAAGTTTCAGAACAGACCCTGTGACAATCCATGGATGATGTTCGGCTTAATAGTGCAGGGAGCGTACAAGCCTGGGTAGGACATGTGAATTGGCCCTCGGTTACGGTGACTTGCCGGATTGAAAGTGATGGCAGCCTCTTGTTGAATGGAAGCATCGACAGGCTGGTCGACTGTCTCACTCCTCTTCATCGCGGCGAACATGGAGTCCCGAGACCAATTGTCGGCGCCGTCCCTATCAGCCAGCACACGAGACGGGTGGTTTGACCATGTCCACGCCATGTATGAACGTGGAACACGCGAGCTTGCTGCTCTGTCTGGCCGACGCTAACAAAGCCGAGGATGCAGCTGGAGTAGAGGAAGAAGACGCCTCTGTCGGCCTGGAAAATAGCCGCCCAGAGGTGTCTACTGAGGAGGGACCGGGTACGAACAACCCGCGTGAGCCCGATGATAGTCCCTCGGACATGTGGACTAAGCGACAACAGGAATACGGTCAATGGCCAGCATTGAGGCGACGGCTTATACTGCGGAATGTGTTGCCAGTCCACAGCATTGTTGGGAAGATATTGTCCACGAATCTTCCTAGACAGTGACACATCAGTGTCTTCCCACCTACCAACATCGCCAGTCATCTCTTCTCTCTTCCTTACTCCTCGTCGTGCCCTGCGGAAGAGAGGCACCTTCGCGCGGTGCAGGGCATAAGTGCCCAGCCTAGCTGAGGAAACCAAGACCTCTCTATCGTTGCGAGACGCGATATCATGGCGAACTGGCCTGAAAGGCAGATTTTCTGCGACTGATAGAAGAAGCACCAGAAGACGATGATGCTGAGGAAGATCTGTACTCTCGCATTTCAGATGCTTGCATTGCCATGTTACGGGCTCACCATTGGCTCTCGATCGATCCACGTCAATTTTCTCTTCAACAATTCTACGTGCCCGAGACACTTTACTTCAAGTTGCTGGAAGATATGGGCAGGCTCACATACTTAAAGGCGTCACCTACTGAAGATCACCCTCCACAACAAACAACTGGGCAAACCCCTCCAGCCCCGACAGGGCCGGCACCTGACCTGCCAATCGTACGCAGAGTTGAGCCTTATGAGAAGTCGCCCAAGACGTCGGACCAATCTCAACAAGTACAGGTCAATCGTCTCCCTTCACCTACCGAAAAGAGGACAGTATATTCACCCGTTACAACGGCTCTAAAGTCTACTCCGTCGACGAGTCCGGTGAGCGATGATGAGATTGGCACTGACAAGTGTCGGACGAGCAGACGGCTTCGTGAATATACAAAACATCAGAAACCTCTCAAAACTGGCGTAAAATATCGAAGGTTTTCAGATCTGGAGCGAAGTTCCCGGCCCTGCGGTGATGCACCAGACATAGTGCCGGCCACTGGAGGCGTGGGAAGCCATTGAAGGATCAGGCCATCCAACGGATCACCGGTCAAGCCGATTTATGTAAAGCGGTCAATGGATCCCTTTACGCTCGATGAAAGTGATTCAGAAACAGACGACAAGACTCCAAAGATGGACTCGCTCGTCCTCCAAAGTGTTTCTCCCGTTGCAGAATCAGAGATACAGCCGCCCGCTTTATTCTGCCTGACCTCCGCCTAGTGAGCCAATGCCAGCGCCTACTCATCCAAAAGTCCTTCGAGTCGACCGCGGCGTGAATGGAGATTCGGTCCTGAGGTGTGAATGCCAGCTACTTCACCCTCTCCCATTTGTCCAGCTTTGTTTTCTTTTTTGATAACGAGTGCTTCTTGAAAGCTGCGGGACCTCTGCAAAGGGTTTGTCGGCGCCCATCTCACGAAAACAGCAAACAGTATATGGCGCCGATATCTCCCAGCTCTTTTGCTATTGTCCGTCGTCAGAAAACTAAAACCTTTGTGCGTTCACCCAGTCAGGTCCGTGTCAGATCGAAATCTAAGCTTCTCTGTTGAATTGTCTTTCCTCGCCGTCGATCGTCTGGAAGAAGAGTATAGAAGACAACATATAAAAGACAAGAGAAGGCCATGCAGATACACCAAGTGCCACGCAGTCGATGTTCCCATCTCGACGCATGCTTGGACAATGGTTGATTTAATGTCAAAAGGCGCAATCCAGAAAGACAAACGCACCGACCCAAAAGTCGTTGGCGGTCTCGATCACAATTGAGTTTCAGGCCTCAGTGGCTTCTCTCCGACAGGGCGTCCCAGGTAGTCCGAGAGTCACAAATCATTGCGCTTGGATGCCACTGCTGTTGACTGCGTCGGTGGTAATGGTCTGATCGCACGCATTTGATCATCGGAAATTGTACCATCGGCAACATTATTCTTGCTCTTGATAATAACAGTCGGAGTGCCATTCAGCTGAAATCCAAGACGGATGAGACCAAAGCAGAAGACGTCGAGACATCTGAAGAAGTTTGAGATAGCCAGTGCACGCGCAAAAGGCAAAGAGCCTCTTGTCAAAGTCAATACGGCAGAGGAGATGAAAATTACGGTTGAGTTGGGCGCGCCTGATCAAGAACAAGGTCCTCCGCAATCTCGAACTTGGCTTTTGCGCGGATGGATTTTGCTTTTCTGAGATCAAGAGGCTCCGAGAGGAGAATGCCGTCGAAAGTGTCGGCACTGTCGTTGATCAACGTTGCGTACCTACGTGCCTTACCAAGCCTTGGAGAATAAGGTGCTGATGGATGGCCTGCTGGACAGCCCTGAGTTCGGAGGACATGAACTTGACCGTGGTGTTGCTGTTTGGGACCAGATGGGTCTAGCTACAGGCTTCTCGGCTCTCGGGAACATGCTTGTTGTGACCAGGTGGCGGACAGCATCTTTGGGCTCAACGGCAGTTTTCAACTGCAGTTTCAACAGCATTTTCGACTTGAATCCTCGCCGCAAACCCGACGTTAGTGCGGTCTTTAATCTGAGCAACAAAGTCACGCTTCAGCGCAAGATCTTCAGCTTCATTTTGCCAGAGCCTTGAAATTTCTTGAACGCGTGCGCGTTCTTACAGCGGTGATAGAACAGGGCCCTGATACATCCGGTGATACTCTTCCTACGACCGAGCAGAAAGAAGAAGGATGCTGAGAAAGATCTCAAGAAGCCTTGTCTTCTTACATGTAAACAAGTTTCTTCGTCAAGCCGTTCTCCTCGGCAGACCTTCTCTCGAGCATCCCGCTCCTGGTCACCTGCAAGGTCATTTCTGACAGGTTGCAGGGAATATCGTTGTTTACGGTCTTTGGTCTTTTGCTACCTGGCATCGCTCTTGCAGAAGATTGAAGGCTGCGCATAAAACGATTTGGAGGAGGCAGGCCCCTGGTGGAGGTAACCCCGTCATGACGCCTCTCGCTCTATCGCATTTCTGCCGGTCTTCTTTACTTCTCCTCTCGCCAATGCAGATCGTCGGTTGTGCCTTTGAACCTGTCACTCTCTTGTTAATCACCTTTACGGCTCCACCTCATTGCAGACACCCCGTGCACCCAACTACCTCATTGTTGAGCCTTCGTTACACTTTCCGATTGCAACCAGCCCGTCTCCAACCCTACACGATATCCAGAACCTTGGCCACCTGCGAAGCCAAGAGGCAACTGGAAATCAATCCAGCACGGAAATACACGAGTCCACTCGAGGTCCCAAGTGGACATTCGATGACGATTGTCGACCAGCTGAGGCGTTGCCGCTCGAAACGCCACCCACACCATTAGCTTCCTACGTGACCGGCTTCGTGAGACCGAGGCCGCCCTTTCTACTACTAGCTGCTGCGGATGAGGCGGGCGGACGACAACGACAACGATGACGACAAAAACCACCACCACATCACAGACACTGCCGCACATGCTGCACAAGCTGAGAGGCCAACCTCAGTTTCATCCTCTGCGCAGAAAGTGTCCAATCTGGTACTTGCGGAACTTCCCCTCCTGTGGCGTCTGACGACCTTTTGTAAGTGGAAGGAAATCTATCTAGCGCGTTTTCACAGTTTGTTGTGTGCCGCGATGGAAATTATTCGGCTAACCTTCCCAATAGGGTAAGGGCGACAGCTCAATGGCGACAGCTTTGGGGCCTGGATCCGACTATATTTTGTCCAGCAACGCACATCTGAACACGGACTCAACCAGGAGACGTTGTATTTTCTTCCCAGTACCAAAGGGATAGCACTCGCCCCCCTACTACAGGACTGGAGACTTCTGGTCCAGTGTCTCTGTAGGTGCCCTTCAGCAGATGCACCAATAAAACCAACACCGCCCGGGCTGGGCCCGGGTCTTTCTCTGCTACTACTGGACCACCACCACTGTTTAGCACGCGCAGCCTGGCTTCTCGCTGTCATACAGATCTATTCCACCGAGCCCGTACGCCGAGAGCTTTCTCACCGGGACTGCCATGTGGCCCTCCTCGACTCTCTGGGGTAGACTTCCGCCCCAGCACGTCTGGGACTGACTATGGCACGCTGGCGGCTGCGACGGCAGGTCTCACGTTCAGCAGCGGAACTCCTCGTACCAAGCCTACTTATCTAGGCGCCGATGTACCCCCTGTACAACCATTGCCACGACAATACCATTCTTTCACTCCAACAGTACATTGACAGCTATGTATAATACCACCACCTCAACAGCAACAGTAACAGCAGCAGTAAAAACAACGACCACCACCAAAACAACCACAATGACTACCATAACACCAACACCAACACCAACAACCTCGCGCCAGTGTATGTTAGAGAGATCCAAGTACCAGCCTGTCTTGCGACCGTATAAAAGGCGAAACTGAGCCAGCGCAACTTTGTCTGCGGGCGGAGGTCGGCTTCTTGCTTCTCCTTCGTGGCCTGGCTACTCGGTCGGAGTAGAACAAGTGGCGAACCTTGTGTCGGGCGGAATTGGCTAGTGGCAGTCGCCAAGATGTGAGTCTCCCTGCTTGATTGTATTTAAAGAGCTGCCTTCTGACGAAGTGCTTAATCTTTCCAGTCCCGGCTTGTTTCCGTCGGTTAAGTCTACGGCAGGGTGGATTGTTTCTTGGTACAATAACTTGGGTTCGAGGTGTTTGAGATCCGGAGGACATCATCATCATCTTGAACAATGGGTAAGCAGGCCATGTAGGTAGTAATGAAGTCGGAGTTCTACCATTTATTGATCATTGGAGAACGTCCGTGCCAACGCCGACACTGACGTCCTTGACACCAACCGCAACACCAACCGCAACACCAATCGCAACACCAACCGCAACACCAACCGCAACACCAACCGCAACACCAACCGCAACACCAACCGCAACACCAACCGCAACACCAATAGCAACAACACAAGCTTGTTTTCGGTTGCCGCCTTTGACGCTATGTAGTCGCCAGGAAACTTTACACAATCAACATAGTTGGAGTGTATCGCCTTAGTGATCAAGTAAGGGTAGTGGATCACTACCGCCTCAGACGTGTGTCGTTCTATCCGCTTTGGATCGATGCTTACCCAGAAGGGAGAGCGTTCACCAAGATCCGGCATGGTCCACACATAAACCGAATGATCGAAGCCTCCTATAACCAGGTACCGGCCGGATATGTGCCACGAAACTGACAGTACGCTAGCCCTGTGCCCGTCTATCCCCCCTCCATAAATTATGATGGGAGACGCCCTGCGCGGCGAGGAGCATGGCCGCAGATCCCATACTCGAACTTGGCCATCCCGTGAGGCGGTGGCGAAAATCCATGGGTAGCAAGGATGGACTGCGATGTCGTTAATGTTTGCATTGACATGCTGGATCTGAAAAGGAACATATCAATATCGACACAGAAATGTGGATAGTCGCATGCCCATGCTCACCTCATAGGATATCATAACATATTGGTCGGTCCTCTTGTTGGGTGAAGCCAGAGGAAACTCTGGTGGAGGCTCGCAGCGGTTCTGATGTGCAAATCGATCGTCCCCCCCTAAGTCCACCCCATCTCCACCCCTGCCGACTGAGAGATTGGGCCAAGAGATAACCATGAGCACCATCTAGAGACGCGATCAGCACACCGGAAATCCGTGGGGAGTGTCAGCTCCAGGCCGAAGTCGGGGGTACTGTACCAACAGCAACAGCAACAACGATAACGACAGTAACAGCAACAGTAACAACAGTAACAACACTAACAGTAACAACAACAACAGCAATAACAGCAACACCGCCCGGGCTGGGCCTGGTTCTTTCTCTACTGCTGCCACTGCTGCAACCACGACCACCACGACCACCACAAAAACCACCGGGAAGGTGGCAGGGTCGCCTGCGAAAAAGTGTCCAGCTTATCTTTTCTCGCACAATCGAGAGCGACAAAATGTCAGTGACGGTCAACGGTCATTTGAGCTTTTCTTAACCCGTCAACATGCTTACCACCCAAATTGCCAACGTCGTCACGTTCTTCTATCCGCTCGGGTGTAATAACGCGTCAAGACTCAAGTCAAGTCCCCGCTCATTGCTTGGCCACTGTTCCTTTTTATCTCGCGTTTGTCGCTTCTCCTCTATTTCGATTCCTCCACGAATGCAAGAAATGGCCACTTCCGCCGCCGATACCGATCGAACGATTGGAAATTCAGCCGCCGAGTCTGCGTGGAGCCGGTTCTTCGTCGCATCCTCTATCGCATCCCCTACACCGCCCTCCCGGCCTGCCGTTCCGGCCGCGCTGCCATACGAGATGCTTTGAAATTCGCACAAAGAGAATGCATCTATCTGCCTGTGAAGATGAAAAAACTGTTGGGGACTCGGATGACGATGCCCCAAAGGAAATGGTTCTTGCGCAGCCGCAACAGGGACGGACTCTTCTGCCTGCGCCCGCAGTCGCGATTGTCAGTGGCGTTACCGGCCTGACTTCGTTCTCGTTCCTTGAAGACCAGATCACCCCTGCCATATGTCTGACTTAAAGTCTACCCCCGGAGAAACAAGGGGATGTCCTACTTCTCGGTAGTGGGCACCTCCGTCATGTTCTGTTCACAATTCATATGAATGGTCGGTTTCACACTTTCTATCGTACATCGGCAAGATATGTCTCGCTCATCATTACCGACTTCGAAGGCATAGGGAATACTCTAATTTGGAATACCTACCATCACTCCCGGATCGCCGAAATTTCACTTCAACTGCTGCAGAATCAGGTACGGAAGCTGTACGCTCTGGCTGTTTCTCTCGGAATCTGGTACAAGAGTAAATATGGCAGGCTGATCAAACTCTGTGACCATGAATGTCTCGAAAAGGTCTACGAGATGTAGGAGTTCTACGGGATCGAAAGAGGGGGAAGAGAGCTCTCCCAGTTTGAAGAACACCTTGACGCCGGCGTCCGAAAATCAAACCAACAAAAGACCCGGCTAGGAAAGAGTATAAATCTCACAGGGTTGAGATCTTCGTGTCCTGCATCTCTGCGCTCCATTGCCGAGCTGGACACCTTGCACAAGCCCTACTGGGAGTATGGCTCTACCGATCTCAGTCGTTCAACTCGGTCGCTCGCCACCCATGCCAACCTAATGTTTCTTTCTTTGTTAGACAACGTTATCATGCATTATGTGACCGATCCGCTACTGGGCTTCCTCTTAGCCACTACCCACGTGCCCACACCACCACCATCGCCCTTGTTTCTATCTCGGGCAGGTTCAAGTCCTCAGGAGCACGCAGTCGAGGCGGCGAACACTGAATTCCGTTCCTGCACAACCTCATTCAGAACTCACGCGCATTCTGTGTGCCTGCGATGCTCTAGCCTTCTTCCATTATCTACAACATCTGAAAACCACACGATCAACTTTATCTGCACGTTCATTTCGCGAGCTTTTCACTTCCAACCCTTGATGCCTGACCCAGAGAAACGTACCGATGCGAGGCCGGTCCACCTACCTTCATCGTCATCGATACCTCGAACCTTATCGACCACGTTTGGACACTGGAACAGCTGTGTATATCGTCTATGTGTATATCGTCTATTGTCGACCAAGACGGCAAAGAGCAGTTGTCGATCCAACTTGACTCGAATGCATCAGACACACACCTCCAGTCTTCTGAAGCGATTTTGGACAGGTCAACGGGTCGTTGGACACCGTGCACACCTCGAAGTGCGTGTTCAAAGCCCGAGCTACCACAGCGCCCGTCACAATGTTCATTGAAAGAAGAACCAGGACACTAAGAGTTGGACAAGCCATCTCCCCCGCAATGACTGAGACGGTGGCCGGTAGAAGCTGGTTCTGTCGGGATCTGACAACCTGTCATTCTATAGTCTCTCTGCTTCCCTCGCAAATTCATCACCTCCAATTTCGATAGACTGATATTGAGAGTCCGATGGTAGGCTGGGTACCACCCTGGGACGTCAAAGCTGGTCTCGAAATTCATTCGTCCACTACATAAAACGATGATGCTTCTGTTCGCACCAACCTTTTTAGCCACGTCGGTGTATGTATGCAGTCAACAATGGTCTGGGGGAGCTCTCAATTTACTTGTCGCAACCGCACCACTTCTGGCACACGATGATTCTGCCACTCTTCACACCGAAAAGCTTGTGCGGTTGAACAATACGTACAGCAGCTTATTTGATGGCCTCCTTTGTGGCTCTTTACCAACAGCCTCGATGCTGCTCGATTTGACCCAGTGGATTCCGTGACAAATACGTCTGCGCTCTCTACCGACGACGAGCTCCTGCTCGATGCAATGATTGAACGCTCAGGAGCGAACTCGTCCGAATCTACGCATTTATTTGCCAGGATTGCACGGAAGCTGCCAGTATGTATGTACGACGGATCAACACAGGAAAGCTCAGAGAGAATACATGTCGACCCCACCGGCCTGGCAACGATCCTCTACCATGTTTTCCTAGCTTGTCCAGCAGAGGTCCTTCTGCCGCCTCAGCAAACTGGACGACGGATCGACTGTCAAGGAATTTGCCGAGCTTCCAGGAGAGGTTCACTGGTGTGGAAGAGCCCGGCGGAGAATACAAGCTCACGTTTCCCGGAAACAGCTGAGGAAAGTCACCCCACAGGCGGGAATGTTTGAGAATGAAGATGTGACATAGATGATGTCGAACATGACAACGTCCAAACTACCAAGACCCTCACCTTCAAGTCACCCTCACCTTCAAGTTACCAAAGTGCCAGCCTCGTTGTCTTTATCGGTATTGTCAGAACCAGGATGAGTGCGAACTGAGGGAAGACGGTCGAATGTCTCCTCACTCTCATCGAGACCAACGTCGGCCACTTGATGACGAAGAAGTACATTCAGAAACTGTATGTCTGGCTCCATCTGCTCGATTTCTACTCTAGGGAGGCCCCAAGATCTCTCTTCAATCCCCTTGGTGGCGACGTTGACCAAAGACTTGCGTAATTTGAAGGACATATCTCCCGTCGTCAGTGTGACGTTAAAGGTGCCCCGAGAGGCTGTCAGTTTTCACTGATGGACATGTCACCAAGCGCGGGCCTCGACACCATCAGTGCATTGTCTTATCCAAGGCTGCTCCGCCGCACGACGATGGCAAATATTTTCGGAGCTCCCTAAATGTAGTTCGGTGAGGTGGAGAGCCATGGCACTCCATTCAGCGCCTCTTTCGAAGTGGGCATCATTGAGGACAAGTCTGCATGGAGTGGAAAATTGCCATTGCTGAGGTCAGAGGCTTGGGCTGTTCCCAGGTGAAAGTCTGATCGGTGAAATGACCGTTTTTAGCGGTCTTAAAGTAAATGGATGGGGTTGGTCAGGTTGAGTTCCTTGACAATGACGCCGGGACTCAGGTCGAAGTTCTTGTTGATAATGTCGACAAGCTCGGCACTAGTTCTGGTGCTGGGGCCGTAAGTCTCGACGACGAGCGAGTCCTGCGGCCACGAGAGATTCCGCAATCCAGCAGGCTAGATAAGCGGCCGAGCGATCGACCTTGCTATAGTCCTTGCCGGAAAAGGCACCACCACCGTGAGCACCCCAGCCGCAATAAGTATCCACAATGATCTTGCGGTCGGTGAGACCAGCGTCTCCTCTCACAATAACGGACAGCTTCTGGGGAGTTCGGCACCCAAAGCACTCCCCAGCACAAAGCAAAAAGGCTTATTGCAGAGGGTTCCTGCCAGCCACCGAACGAACCTCGTGATCGTGGCTTCGTTCACAACCCATGGACCGCATGACAACACACCATCGCCAACACCTCTATCGGCATTAGAGGTCGGTGGAGCACTTTCCATGTGGCCTACATATGGCCTACCATTTATCCGGCTAGTCACCTACTACGCTTTGAACACAGTTTTGGTCTTGAGCTTATTGTTTACCAAACCACCCTCTCAGATGCCGAGCATGTCTACACGAGCAAAAATCTGCCCAACCAGTCCGGCATTTTCTCCTTCTGTAAATCTCCTCAGCCCATGTCGGAAGAAGGGCTGGCCAGCCTTGACGGCAAATTTGACAAACCGGCTCTTAGAGTCGTTACACTTCTACAATGCGTCGCCGCCTACCCGCAAAGGCTTACCTGCAAACACGACCGTTACCGCCACCGTCGACTCGAGGACAGCCACCACATAAATCTCGCGAATGGCATTCGATCCCGCCGCGGCTACCTCTCCAGCAGCGGCCTCAGATACAAATTCATTAGAGATCTTCTGTATCAAGGGCTCCAGAATATCCGGCGGCACAAGATTATACGTGGACTGCGCTAGCGATGGCCAGATACAAACCTCAGACAAAAGCGCCATAACGAAAGAACTTCGGAGTATAATGGATCAACTACGGGCATTGAAGCCACCAGAACCGTCGTTCTATAGTAATTTAGAACGTTGTCCAATCTCTCACTTCTTGTTCAATCCGATGAAGCCCAATCCTACAATAAACGGACCATTCGTCAACAAGCATGACTTCGTCCAAGGTCTCGTACACAATTTGAGGACTATCGATGAACTTGATCACCGAGACAATTACAAAACAGAGTTCTATGAGCAGAACCTCCCGTCCTGCTTCCGCCTTAGACGGCCAAAGATAACTCATGGCGACATTCGGAGAAAGAATATAATGGGTCAGCAAACAGGTCTTTTGGTCAATGGGTGTGAACCAGCTTTGAGTCTCATGGCCATAGGATTGGTATCCTACCTACTGGGAAGTCTTCGTCACGTTCATATCCGTCCGCTGGGACGAGGATTGGGCTTCAATGATTCACGAGGGTTGGACCGACCAGACCGTTCGGATACTGGCTTTGACGATTACGAGCGACATGCCCTGAGGTATGAACGCCCTGATGGCTCAGGCCTGGCACCCGTAAGGAGTGAGGGTGCGGTCGAGAGCACGACAGGAGAACTCCATACGATCGACCTCCTGCGCATGAGAGAGATTGTCCAACCGTGCGCCCTCCCCTATCAGAACGTGAGTGCGAAAGCCGTGGAGCCGCTCCAAGATCATGACCTCCATCAGCTCTGGAATCCTCTACACCAGAACCACAACCTCCTCAGAAGGATGACATCGTCTCGGAGCTTCCACAGACGATAGTTAATCCACCGCGCACTTCGTTGATTGGAGACAGCAATAGTGACCGAAGATCGCTTCCGGGTTCACGACTTTCTTGTATGGTCGCGTGGACATCGTTTCCACCGATTGCAAAAATACACAACGAGGGGGTGGACAGGTCAACTCCATCTCAAAACCACCCTTCAACTTTACTATATATCTTCAACCGAAATTCGAATTCCCGACAGATAAATTCGCGTGTTAAAGTCAGGCCTCAAGATCAGAATCGCACGGAAGTCTTCCACATCGAACTGATTTGTCCAGTCGCCGATGGCGCCGAATGACCCTCGTTCCGATCCTTCGTACACCCTACCCTCATCGACTCGGACATTGTCACACTGTGAGCCGGAACTATATGTATTAAGTATCGGTGTGGTTACAAGGAAAATGTCGGTGCGAAAGCCAAATCAATCTTTCCAACACCATTCTCGACCTACCTCTTTCACAGGATACAGCCATTCCGGTAACAGGACACCACCATGGCTGCGGCTCACAACTTCGACGTTCCGGCTGGGTACACTGTCCGTGTACGGATTATCGACACCACCTCGCAGATTGAAATGCGGATTCGCAAGGCTAGTTTCGGCTCAGTCGCCATAGGCAGGAAGATTCAAGAGGCCGCCGCAAAAAGCACCTTGAAACGCGTCACCTTGGAGCTTGGAGGCAAGAGTCCAGCCGTGATCTTCGAGAATGCAAATCTTGAGAATGCGCTCACATGGACAATAAACGCTATCTTGACAGGCAGTGGGCAGCTTTGCGTCGCCGCATCGCGAGTTGCGCACTGGAGCTGCCAGTTGGGGCTGAGATCCCCGTTCCCTCCGAGCCTGCGAATGATTGTCCCACGTCAATATGTCTACCGTTTGTCCATGTGGAACCCAGTGAAATGGGCATGAGCATGTCCTTGTGGTGGCGGTGACAGGAACACACAAATCCTCGCAGGGATACAACAAAGTATAGTCCTCTCGATTGGGGCATCAATGGACGAGATGCAGATAGTCTCGACTTTTCCTTCAACAACATGGTTGGTGTTCCCGGACGCAGTAAGGGTTGTCATACGTGTTTGAAAAGAAGGGTCAAGTGCGGTACGCGAACCGTGCATATCTTATTCTTTGTGTCTTTCTCTTCGACTCGATCTGTCGAACCGAACAATCGTACTGGACACGGCGGTATTAGCACTTCACGACACCCTGATGCCTCGCATCGCCTCGTTTCTGAGGACACTGACAAACAACGGTGGCTTTGTGTCAGATCAGCGCCATGGAAGCCGAGATGCGCGTCTGGAAGCGAATACGTCCAGTGCTTGTCGAGCGTGACAGGACGTGGTCTCACAGGGCTGAGTGCGAGTATCTGACTAAGCGACGACCACCGCTCTCTGCAGACTGTCCCAGATAAAAAGGCTGGCCACCTGAGTCTTCCACCTTTTCACTGTTCTAATGCCGCTGGAACTTGACATCGTTCAGCTTCCTCAAGTACTTATCCACCCTCTGGTTGGCAGAGCGGCTCCACAACGCCGCCTGGTTATCCCCCTGGACCCCCGTCGTTGGAACCTGTTTGCGTCCGGGTTGACGCTGGAACTACCTCAAGTACTCGGTTAACGGTCAACAGCCTCTTTCGTTACATTATACCAGCGGATGTACTCCGCCTCTGTCGACACGCAATTGGCGTTCGCCAGCGTCAATAGGTACGCTGACCGCTGATTTCGTTGTCCGCGGAGTGTCTATCGCCCTCGTACTGGCCATCGATCTACCTGCCGGCAACCAGCTCGGTTTCCTCTTCCTTTGTCTAGAATATCGACAGGAGAAACTTTCAGAACTCATGAAAGACCGACCTTTTATAAAAGTCTTCTGTGGCTTACTCATTGTTTTCTCATATCCGCGCGTGAGATTCTATGCTCGAATACCGACAGGACACACTTTCAGAACTCATATAAAGACCGACCTTTCTTCTGTGATTTACTCGTTGTTTTCTCACTTCCACGCGTGAGATTCTATTCTCGAACATCGACAGGACACAGTTCCAGACCAAGGAGTCGGTGGCACGAAGAGCATTGTGTCGGCGTCGTGCGGAACGATAAAGCTCCAGGAGACCTCCCACTCCATCGACCGAGGACTCGTTGGCACAAAGACCATCGGGTTGGCGCCGTTTCCATCAACCGAGGACTCGGTAGCACAAGGAGGTACTCGAGCCCCAAAGTCCATTGCTGAATTTGACACGGATGTCAGAGAACCTTTCCCTGAGGCTCCACAGCTTCCAGATTTACTCTCAGTTGAGATGGACCACTGCCGGAAAAAGCACAAAGCGTTTGCAAGGCAACTTAGAGTACCGCGTCTGAGTCTTGAGTCATCTACGCGAATCTGAAAGAGAGCCTGGAAGCCTGAAGTTCAATGCAGGAGGAGGCAGCGGTTATACCACTCCTTTCTTGGGGACATCTACCAGACGTACCAGGATAACCTTTGTCCTGTGAAAGCATCAAGGGTGGTCTTCGTTTTCCTCGTCTCGAAGGGATTACCCCGGGTTCTGAGTCCGTACAGAAGAGCTGCCCCAACGCCTTGCTCACTGGAAGTTGCTGGAAATGACGGAGACCTCTCTCAGTCGTCATCGGTGCCAGATTCGTCGTCGTCATCATCAGTCGAGTCTCTTTCCGTTGGCGTTGAAGTCTCAACGGTGTTTCCGGCCCCATGGAAAGCGAAGCAGAGTGTCGGCCCAGACCTTCGAATACTAGCATCCCCAGACAAAAACAAGAATGCCAAATGCCAAACGTCAAAGGTTGTGACATACCCCGACACGAATCTCTTCTACAGCGCTACGACAGATCCGAGTACGAGTGCTGGCTGTTCTTGTTCCTCCGCTCGGCCTGGTCTGGACGCACTTGTTCGAGCCGTGTTGGTGATAGTTAAGCCAGAAGTATACGATCACTCTTTGGTTACAAGCTATGAGGTATCAGAAACAGACTTGGATAATACTGACCAGAGGATAAATGCATTTGGGCCAAGAAAACCCGAAGCGCAACGTATCGCTATCAACTGCATCCCTCACTTCTTCAGCGCCGTCACACTGGATCCATGCGGCGGTCAAGCAGACTGTATACAGAAAGTAGATCTGTTGAACTGTGGAATGAATGATACATCATCCTGGCTAGTAAAGCTACGCAGCTGTTGAGCTATAATTACAGACATCTTCTGAAGTCTACCTCCAGACAGATGAGCCGTCCTGGTCGGATTTGCTTGACCCCTACCTCCACGCAGGCGCACCGAAACTTTCGCCTCTGCTCTATAGATGGGTTATGAGTATTGTATCAGACGGCCGAAAAGGTTCCCTGACGCCGGCCCAATGACAAAGAATAACACAGCGGCTCTGCTCGCCAACTTCATGTCCATTTATCTCTCACGACTGACGAGGCCTTCTCAGAGCGTCTTTAATTTACCTCTATAGGGCTGAACGAAGACATCAGCTAAAGATTCAAACCAACAAGGCGATCTTGACGCGGGACTGCACAGCCAGACGATACGTGGTCAACAGCAAGCCACAACGGAAGCTCTTGACTCGTGCTTGCATCTGAGGTCAGGGCCCTTTTTGAGAGTCGCTCCGGCTCTGGAAAAGGTTCGCTCCTGCTAATCTATCATGAACAGGCTGTCCCGATTTCCTTTTCAACCTTTTCAAGGCAAACTTGGGTTCCTGTGTTATCCTGGGGCTTCATTCACGATATCTTCTCACAGTCGTAGGGGTTCAGACCCTAACCTGTGCCGGGCCGACCTTGCCAACGGAGTAACCACTAGGTGATTGAGAGACCTCCTCCTTTTAAGCTGAACTACCTCGATCGACGATCGAAAGACGAAAAAGACAATTCTCAGACGTCGACTACCTTATGTCGAACGTGTGGCTCAAGTCACTCGAGTGCATTCTTTCCAAATACAAGTCGAAGCCCGCGTCATCTTACAACTCTTGCTACCCGAGTCCATTCGTCTGTATTTGACTACAAGCCTTCCATATCTGGTATCACAAAAGAGCAGGAAGCTGAGGTGAACCTCATGAAAGGATCGTGCTACTTATAGAGGAGAAGCACCCTCCTACGCCGCCTCAAGAAAAGGGAGTCGAAAGGCCGGTCGGGATAACCCCGAGCTAGGCAGGCCTAAGTCACCTTAAGCCGCTGGCACACCGAAAGAGAAAAGTGACACAGTTTCAGACCAAGGAGTCGGTGGCACGAAGAGCATTGTGTCGGCGTCGTGCGGAATATGGAGATCCGCATTGTGACGAAAACTACCAACCAGCACTCCGTGGCGTTCAACGGGCTCACTCTCAGTGGGAATTACCTTCGTTTAATTTTAGACCACTGTCCTTCGGTTCTTACTCGTCTGGGTTAAAGGAACGACCAAAGACATCTGGCGACATTCGTTCGAGAGATCACCCCGAGATCTTGTCGCCAATGCCCGAGCGGCTAATGTCATCGCAGAGCAGGAAAAGTCGCATTCCTGAAATTTCTGATGGTTATATACCTGACCAGGGAAAACCGGCTCATGATCCATACGCTACCGAGGAAAAGCACTGGGACCTGTGTGAAGGTGTTGACACCAACGCCCCCGCCCTCCTCGGCTGGATGCCGTTGAAGAGCATCCGGTCTTGAAGTCCCTTGGGGCGCTGGACGCCGCCGACACCCAGGCTTATTACTCGAGGCGCTGGACGTCATCGACAATTAAACCTATAGTTACTCAAGGCGCTGGACGCCGTTGAGGAGTATCCAGACTTGCAGTCCGTCGTGGCGCTGGACGTCATCGACAATCAAATCTATGGTTACTCAAGGCGCTGGACGCCATTGAAGAGCATCTGGACTTGAAGTCCCTTGGGGCGCTGGACGCCACCAAACACCAACTTATAGTCACTCAAGGCGCTGGACGCCGTTGAGGAGCATCCAGACTTAGAGATACTTGAAAGAGTTGAAAGAGTTCTGTCCCCACTGCGAGATGGGTCAGAGTTAGGAGCTGTCGAGGAGCAGAGCCAGTGGGAGGCTGAGCAAGCACTCCCCAGCACTAACGCAGACGGCAGTCAGACTACCATGCATGAAAGGTCCACCATCGATCGACGATCGAAAGACGAAAAAGATAATTCTCAGACGTCGACCACACGTCGGACGTGTGGCTCAAGTCACTCGAGTGCATTCTTTCCAAATACAAGTCGAAACCCGCATGATCTTACAACTCTTACTGCCCGAGTCCATTCGCCTGTATTTGACCATAAGCCTTCTAGAAATATCTGGGTTGATGGAATGTGGAGATCCGCAGATCGCTTCCTACTCTGCCACACCATTGGCCGCTCGGGCGCTGGCGACATCTCAGGGTGATCGAGGAAAAGTATTGGGATTCGTATGAAGGTGTCGACATGAAGTTGCAAAAGAGGGAATTCACAAACAAGGAGACCTCGCAATCATGTATGGTGGCATGGAGAGCTACCATCACATGTATCGCTTCTACTCGGGATTCTTCTACAAACACGAGCTGTTGGACAAGTACGAATGGTACTGGCGGCTGGAACCCGAAATCAAATACTTCTGCGATACCCCGTCTCTCGGCTAGATGCCGTTGAAGAGCATCCAGACTTGAAGTCCCTTGAGGCGCTGGACGCCACCAACACCAACCTATGGTTACTCAAGGCGCCGGACGCCGTCGAGAATATCCAGACTTGCAGTTACTCGAAAGAGTTCTGTCACCACAACTGCGAGATGGGTTAAAGTCAGGCGCTGTTGAGGAGCAGAGTCAGTGGGAGAAAAAGGCCACTGAGCAAGCACTCCTAACACAGACAGCAGTCAAATTACCATACATGAAAGGTCCACCATCGGGTCCCTTCTCGATAGACATATTGAATGTCTAGGACTGAATGATGACGGGACCGAAGAGACTGCTTCATCCTTCTGGAATGGCTGCTATGGTAGGGGAGCTGATAGCAGGCTGGTAACACAGGTCATTTGCGGCGGGGGGGTTGCATGCGGCAGGGGGTTTGCATGCGGCAGAGGGTACGGCATTTGAGCTAGAGGCTGAGCTCCATGAGAGGAGGGAGGATGCAGCGGGTAGGAATTGCCTCGAGTTGGAAGTCTGGCCATATCCCGCGAACCTGGTCTGGGTGGTGCTTCTCGTCCATTGATCCCCGGAATGAGAGGGAAGCGTTACTGAGATATGAGAATATGGACTCTGTTGAAACGGGCATCGATGTTCGTCAGAAATTACAGGAGTGAAGGGTCATGGGACCGCGATCACCTCGATTACTCAAGTCGATGGATGAATTCTTTCAGCTCCGTACGATACCGAGGACCTACTGAAACTATCCCGAATATTTCTTCCAATGGGGGAATTCTCGTTTAGAGTCTTACCCTGATATCATCTCTGGGTGTTTCCCGGACTGATCATTCCGCACAGTCTAGGAAACCTCGCGAGGAAGCTTCCCTTTCCACATCCCATCAAAGACCCGGGAGTCTGGACCCCTTCTGTCTCGGGAATACCATGGAACGAGTGTACCTTGGACGTCATTGATGGTCCTCCCTCCCATCTGATTGACATATGTGCGGTATCGAGGCGCGCTTTTCTCTCTCCATCTCTTCCCATAAGAGATCATTCCGATGACAGTAGAGCATTGTAACAAGGCTCGACGCCGCCTGATGACTCGGGATAACCTCCGCGAGGCTTTGACTGGCACGGGAAAGCCATTGTCTGCGCAGCGTAGACTACGGACGACCCCCTCCTCTTTATCTTCTTGTGGTGTGAGGTACTGTTAACCGATGACCTTCTTCCGTCGTGCCGATGTCTCGTTCGAACCGTCAGAGTGGACGTGGGGAGGTTGTTCGATAAGGGCAGGTTGGGTGGGAACGATCGAACGTCGCCTGTCCTGCTCGTCAAAGTCAACGTGGCAGTCAAGAAAGGCTTGACGATACGTCGAGGTTGACGCAGCGTCGCCTTCAAGCCGAGATCCGGGGTATTGTCCGTGCTTTTCGTACCTTGTACCTCTCAGCAGTCGAGGACACTACGCAGCTGAGCTTGGTGCATCCTCTCACCCACAATCCTGACTGGGAATTTGGTGGGGATTTGGGTGGTGTAAAATGTGTTTGGCGCTCTTCGAGACCTCCTGTGGTCGGTGCCTGGTCGTCTGGCGATTGCAGTCATCTTGTCATGATAAATGGCGGTCAAAAGGCTGGGGAGTCTCCGACAACATTGAGCATCGTCTGTGTGTTACAACCAGCATTTCGGCCATTAGGCGAGCTGCAAAGAAGCTATTCACAGAACAATGGCCCAACTGGAATGCTTCCTCAGAGGTCGTAACTACGCTACCACCCTCCAGACACGAAGCAGCAGTAAGGCCACGTTTGCATAATGAGGGACCCCTTGTCGGGACGGAACAACGTGACGCCTCAACTGCGCCCTCCAGCCGCCCTGCGCGACCGACACAAACGCCCTCAAATCCCCTGTGTGCACGCTCTGTGTCATGTCCCGTTGATTCCTGCAACAACGTCGCGCGTCGAAGCCTTCGACCAGACCTCGACCCACTATCCGTCGCAGCCAGTATGGCCGGCTTACTGTTCCTCGGCCTGCAGAGCACAGAATACCTTTACACATTCTCTACCGCATGCCGCGATCAACACCGGCATCTCGCCCAGATTGCAGACCAACTCGGCAGCCTTCTCGAACCTCTCCACATTCTCAACGAAATTGTGCGTGTTCGCACATACATGGTGGCCCGCCGAACAACCAATCATACAAAGCATTAGAAGATCCATCACTCGGAGTGAGGATGCTCGATACGTGTTATACTCTCACGACGACTCCATCTCTTCACGACGGCTCCATCTTTACATAAAGTCCGCCACCTCGGCCAGACAGCTTCCACCAGATCTCGCAGATCAGGTGTTGGACATCGGAGATCAAGTTTCGGGCATCAGTTCGCCTTCAGCCGCATCGTTCGACCAATTTCAGTGTGCCCAAAACATTGAACGTCTGAATTCGAGCCTTCGCAGGCTGCCCCTGCGGTCAATACTCACCGCGGCGTCAATCCCCTTCGCACGGTCTCATCGAACACGAAATCTCGCGGCAATACACGATTACTACAGTCCTTCTAAACTGCCCCAGGAGCAGGCGCGGGAGATAGACGATCACACTTGGGAGTCAAACCAGGGATAAAGGTCTGACATCTGCATTCGAAAAGAGATTGAATATACAAGAACAAACAAGACTGTACAAGAACAAACAAGACTGTACAAAAACAAACAAGAATGTACAAGAACAAGCAGGAATGTACAAGAACAAACTCTGTCACTTGGGAGTCATTCTTCAAGAGTGTCGGAGACGAGAAATGCTTCGACCCATCAGACTTTTGGTCACTGGCCTTCCTCCAACAAGCGGAACTCAGACCATCGGCGGCACAAGGTCATTGAAAACTTCGAGCGACGGTGGCTCTGTCACGGCACTCGGTTTCGCTCCGGCGTACTGCATGTGGCCCTGCGCCGGTCTCCCTGATCGCTTCCTGAGGCTGGCAGTGGTTATCAACGAGTGTATGTGAGGTCCCCATGGCAACGAAGCCTTCGAACATCACTGAACATTCCAACAACATTGAACATTCCAACAACATTGAACATTCCAACAACATTGAACATTCCAACAACATTGAACATTCCAACAACATTGAACATTCCAACACAATCGAAGGAAACCACAATGATAGGGCAGTCCAATCCTAGGCAAACACTTCGTCCTTATGTCCTGGCAGATCAATCTTCAGCTTGCCCGTCCTCACATCCCACACCTTGACGTTGGTGTCTTTGCTCGAAGTAGCCAGCAACCTGCTGTCGCTTGGCCCCTCAGGGTGCAGATGGAAGCCGTGTGTCGGAAGAGGGTATACTGAAGTCATGAAGACTCGAAACACTCGACACCGTCACACCTCTGAAGCCAGATTGTTCATGTACCGCCAATTCATACCCAATTCATACCCGAGACTCTGGATTAATTCAGAGATGTTCAACGCAGAAAGGGACACAACGATTTCAACTCCCGGCTCCTCGGGGACTACTGTCCATGGTTTTCATTCCAAGGATGGCGATTACTTTGCACTGATCATTTATCAGGGCTTCTCTTTCTAGCTGCCATGTTGATGTCGCGCATTCGATGTCTTCTCTGCGCTGGAAGCTTCTAACCAAGGCCCTCATTCACTATTCAGTCCGGAAACTACTCTAGTCTTTGAGCACTAGATCCTTCCGGTCCGTCTCACTGATCTCCTTTGTTTGAACGACCGAGTCCATCAGAAACGTACAAGACGTTCCGAATATGGAGCTTCTACAGCGCAGAGAAATTGTAAGAGATGGAGCTTTGATTAGCCATCGCCAAAAACTCCTGTCCTCCCGCGATCAGCACCTCCTCATCCTATCTGGGCGCAAGGCTGATGTGCTCAGCAAGTTCCAGTCCGACAACCCAGATCGAGTCACAACGAGGGCGAGAGACATGGCTGACCTTGAATTCGTCCAAGGGATGCCGCGAGACATGCAGTTTAACGGCCGACTCGACGGGCTCATTCTGAACCACGGTATCTCGTGCAAAGCGAACGCGGATCAAAGTCTTGGTGAAAGACGTCGAAAACTGCAGCAGGTGGACGTCTCGAGTTCGTGACCGAAACAGCAAGAACAGCTCGTCGGACCGTGGTCTGAGCGTGCATGGACGCTGCAAGAAGGACTTTTATCCAACCAGATTTTGCGTTACTCATCCCATCAGGTCGCCGGGGAATGTTCCAGCGTTGTTGAATATGACTGATGTCAGCAGCATCCGCGCGACCAAGGCGGTGGCGACAACGATGATGTCCGGCGACGACCAGATCTCAGAAATGCTCCGATTTTCCTCGTCGATTCTGTTTCGGTTCCTCTCTGTCTCTCTCTGAAGATTCCCGAGTCCATGGTGACGGCGACATCGCTCCCTTCTCCTTCTCCTTCTCTTTCACGGTGTCTCCGCGTTCGCCTGAACAATCTGTTCCAGCTCGGCGACTCTTCTCAACAACGCCGCCTCCGTCTTCATAGCTGCGGCCTTATCCTCAAGAAGTTCCCCGATGCGGTCCACAAACGCAGCCTTCTCGCCGCGCAGGATCCGGGCGGTGTTGCGGAGGGCGTCAATTCTGTCGTCACGGCTACCACCAACTTTGGATGAGCTCGCAGGCGCATTTGACCCAGACCATTGGCGGGAAAACCCCTCCACCGCGCTCTGAAAGGAGCCGTCTCGAACGGCGCGCAGGATCGTCAGCAGCATCTTCCTTTGGTCGAATTTGGCCTCAGCATTGCAGATGAACCTGGTGGCAGGCCTTTTGCTTTTCTCGGCTCTACCATCCCGGCTGGCGTTCACCGCAAAATGGACTTTCAGCATTCGAGCGCCATCTTTCTCGTGTAATTGAGCTCCACCGTGGCGAACAGACAAACTATTTCTTCACCGAGGGTTATTTCTGCGCCATAATGGTGGTGCAGGAATTGCCATCAACCGACCATCGCCTGGAAGTCCTATTCTTAACAAATTTGGCCCCTCAGAAAAACGACAAAGCGTGTTCCTTTTGAACTTCTGGGGCTTCTGAAATTGAGCGACTACAGCATCTCAAGTTCTCCTTCAGTAGTCGCTATGCAGGATGAAAGTGAGTTGACAGACTTTACAAGTTTTCGGACGCAACATCGCTCAGCCTCAGTCAATGGGACATTTACAACTCCTCCTGACCACCAGCCGATGCTGCTGCAGGCGCACTGTCATGCCGTCCTCCTTGAGCATTGATGTCCACTCCGCGCTCGAGGGAGATCTACACCACCACCTCCTGATCACGAGCTGATGCCACACAGAGTGCATTACCATATTGTCCTCCTTCGGCATTAAAATTTGCTTCATTCGCAAAGAGCATCACTACCACCTTCTCGTGAACACAGAATGATGCTACTTCGACCGCCTCGCTGCATACCGCCGTTTGAAATGCTTTCTCACAACTTCCCACTTTGGACTACCAACATCGTCCGCTATCGACGAGCTGTTTTTGAATTCCAACTCACCTTGGATCCAGAGCGTATCTGCTTTCGATTATTATGCTCTCGAGCATGTTGAAACATAAACTTTGCTCCACAGAACCAAAAAATGCTAAACCGAAAGCGAGAGGTCCAAAGCTCTTCCCGATGAGCAAATGCCGCATACTGGACCTGAGAGGGAGAGGGACTATTTCATCTCACCTTGGGTGTGCTCTGGCCCGGAAGAAGGGTTTCCCACCTCCGAAGCAGGGAACAAATGCCATGACCAGACCATTTGGTTTGAGTTTCACACGAAATTCCCGTCATTGTCATTGAGCCCAAGATAGATCAATGACAAAGAACGCCGGAAAGCGATCTGCTCGCTAAACTCAGCCTGGAGATTCACTATTTGGTCCGGAAACTACTATGGTCTTTGAGCTCTGAGAGCACAATTACATCTGATGATGTCTTTGGAGATGGCTGTAGCCACCACCAGTGTCGACCCTTAAGCGACATCGGAAGACGCTTGTCAGCTCGATATGAGAAGCAAGCAGGACACTGATGCGCTCACTTGGAACTCAAATTCCACAGAAACCATGATCATGGTGACTTTAGCTATTCTCTCTTTGATGGATGCCCTTGCTGCTACCTAGAAATATTCCGCGACATTACCTCTGGGCTCGGCAATGTTGTCCTCGAAACCAATGTGAATGATGCCGAGCCAGAGAAACGACCTGATCCTCGATTATCATAAACAGAGCAGGAAGCCGAAGTGGAGCGCACGAGAGGAGCATGCTACTTAGAGGGGAGAAGCATCCTCCTACGTGGCCTTTAGTAAAAGGGGTTAAAAGGCCACTCGGGAAGACCCCGAGCCGGATAGGCCTAACCTACTTCAGGCCCTCGCACATCAGAGGAGGAAAGCATGCTCCTCGCACCCGAAAAGCATTTTTCTCTCATTCTTCTCTCATTTATCTCTCATCCTTCTCCCATCCTTCAAGTCTTGTCACTACTACACGCAAAGGGATACTTATTACTACAGAATCTATCTGTCGCCGAGTACTGCCTCTCTCCAATAAGGCATTCCTGATACCGGTCTGAAGGATATCTCTGCAGTGGACTCGACATTTGTCCGACACATGAACCGTGCGTGTGCTGCACGATGGCTATGATTGTAAGGGTTTGGAAAGAGTTCTGCAACTAGCTAGCCAACCTAGTAACAAGGAGGATAAATGTGAGGAGAGATGAAGAAGGTACGTCCTGTCCCCCTCTCCGTCTATCGTACGTTCCTCCGTAAGGGATACTCATTATCTTCCCCTTTCTCCCTTTTCCTTCCTCTTCCGTATATGCCCTACATTTCTCCTTACTCCTTGTCTCTCTTCCTTACCTTCCCTTACGTACGGTGTCTCAGTTACCAGGACCCTGTATCCCTTGCACCGTGCGCGTCTTGTCTAATCAGGAGGCGGCGTTAGTCCTGGCGTTAGTCCTGGCGCTGGTTCGCTAGAACCGAGTCTTCTCCTGGGTTCAACCTATCCTAATAATCTATTCCAGATTCCGAGTCTTGTTTTCGCTCGTAAGATGCCGGGTAATCGACTGGCATACGGGGGTTGTTCTAGCGTCGAGAGCTCAACTGGCGAGTCATGACATTCCAGCACACGCAAGTGGCTGCTGTCGAAGGCGAAGGCCCAACGGACAAGGGAATATTCCATGCTTAGGAAGTCAATTATTGGGAATATCGCACAACATCAACATCATCCTCAGGCAAAGTCGGCCACTCTGGTCCAGCCGCCATCACCGTCTTGCCTACGGAATTCGACGCCCTCGCCGGACGCCTTCGCCGAAGTAGCCAGCATCACTCCATTGTTTCATGGTATGGCTATCGAAGGGCCGCCCGTTTATTGCCCCACCATCCCTAGCATCCGGCCTTACTCTCTCCTCAACTGACCAATATCCAATTGAGACGATGAAGCGGCACGTCATTGTCGACCTGCCCAATGTCGAGGTTGAAGCTGAAGCATATCACACATGGCACATAGAAAAATGGCGGACATCTTTCCTTGGGGCGACACAAGCTAGAGATGGAGCCACTGGAAGACGCTCGCATCATTGATACTGAGTGTGCGTTGTGCTCGGACCCATCCACACCGCCAACCCTGAACGCTACGGGGTTAAAGGGGGCGTCTCCCTCCTCCCTATGATGGCCTCCTCACCTTGACTCCAGCGTCCGATCAGCGGGTTGCGAAGCGTTGTTGGAATCCATGCTTGAGCTGAACGGGAGAGATGAACGGAGGAGATGATTCTGAGTGACTGAAGGAAGGTATTTGAGTGATTTGGGTATGCGTCTCTGCGTGTGTTTGCGTGTTTGTGTGTGCGAATTTTGTCTTGAACTAACCAGAGGAAAAAGTCTCAGATCGCTTCGTTTGCTTTAACATGTTATGGCGACCTTCTTCACATGAACGTTCATTCACCGACGATTTGGAAGTTTTTGTCTACTGCACTCGGCATCGCGTCAATCACTGGTCTACTATTTATCAAGCATCACGAGATCAATCAAGAACTCACCAGATCGTACCCGGTTACGGACCATGCTCGGATCAGTTGGGGCTCAAGTAGAGCATCGGCCAGCTGGAATAGTATGAACACAAAAGTTTCTGCGGCGGAGGGCGGTGTCAAGCAGATTCGAGGAGGAAATTCTGATGACGGCTGAGGGCAACAAGAAACGGGTGTGATTGGCATTTGATTGTACTCCAAGTGACTCTCCTCAACACAAGAATAGAAGTACGAAAGGTTATGCAAATCATACAATTCTACGGTGTACCTTCGACCTCGCAGTATCAGGAGCACCCTTTTGTACGCAGGTAGTGAGTCATCGATCTCCAGAGAGTGATGATTCACATCGGCCGTGCCACTTGTGCAAGCACTCTCACCTCCCTCTCTGTCATGCCTCCAACTAACGCCGAGCACCACGGCGCCGAGGATGCGAAGCTCCCAAAAACATGGAGTAAGAGTACGAGGTACACGGCTGCACTCCCCATCAACGGACAAGGCTTGACCCATGTTCCTGTCGATCCGACCGAACCTCACAGAAGTCGGCAATCCACCTCAAATTGACAGCTCAACCCTTCCAATCTCACACACGAACCCGGCGGTGCAGGGGAGCGCAGGGGCGGCCCCTCGATAGACCGACCCAATATCCCTCCTCTCCTCTCGCACCATCTTCGTGACCGGAGCGACGGCCGGGTTCTGGTTCGGCTTCGGGCGAGATGAAGTGGCGAATCCTACCCTCCTCTTCTTTGACGAGTAACAAGCACAGACGAAGAAAAAAGAAAAGAAATTGACACCTAGAAAAGCCCAAAGAAAAGGGATTGAGTATTTTCAGAGCAAGGAATGGGTGGGATTGAAACAAAGGACAGAAAAGGATATCAGCTCAGACAAAGAGGGGATCGGCGAAGCAGGACCAGAACAGAGAGACGGGACAGGACAGGACAGGACAGGACAGACTGTACGGGTGGATGGATCGAGTAAAGTATATCATTGATTCATTCATTATCCCACAAAGCACAGCGAGTTGAATGGAATGGGAGATGGGACATTGGGCACGCATGTAACATACATACCATACCATACGACACTACACTACACTAGACCTAGGTCGGTAACTATCCTTGGTTACAGACAGCATCACCTTCTTATCTACATAGGTACCTAGGTAGGTAGGTAGTCAACCAGTTATAAGTCATGGGAGTATGTAGATGAATTGGTCACAATGCGTGGTCACGTACAGAGACTCAAAGTCTCAAGGACTTTTGAGTAGAGGTACTATCGCTACTTTTCCGTTCATCCCCTGCTGACAGGCAGGCCTGGTATGCCTCCCTAGCCAACGATATGGCAATACCCTATAAACCGCGGCATGTGCGAGAATAACCCGTACGTCCCCGAATGCTCATGGAGCTGCGATCTGACTTGAAATGAGTTCTGCCTGCGACTCCTGGCAATGCGCAGTGCCTGAAATGTTACTGAGGAGTTGAATGCAAGTTCGAGGCGATATGCACCCCCTACATCTTCCACCGCCCACAGACGAAGGTACCACCGTCTCGGACTCTGAGCCGCAGCCTTTTGGGCATGAAAAATTGAAGAGATGGTACCTCAAACATTCTGATGGCATCTTGCCAATACAAACCGCAGCGGCTGCCGGTTGTGTTCTATGTACCTCAGTGTACGATGCCTTCAGAGGTGAAAATGCAGTTGCAGCATGAGAGGTTAGCGACCTTCCAACCATCCTAGCACCCGGTGCGAAGATCGAAGATGAACGGAACGACCCTCCTCGGTTTTCGTCCTACTCGTAACCTGAATAGAGGTCATTCTTTTCGTGCCCTCAAGACGGATTGCTGAAGCCCTGCGAACTCGACATTGGTATCGACAAAGGTGCGTCATGACTCGCAGAGGCCGTTGTGTTTCTGCTAACAGGCCAACCACAGAGTCATTCTCCGAACCTACAGAACGTCCATTGGAACCCCTCAACAAGATACATGATGGTCCAAAAGATGTTGGCTGTATGGCGCTTGCTCGGAAGTGGCTTTCAGCTTGCCTGCAGAGAACTGGGAATCCAGCATTTGTGGGTGGATGTGATCTGCATTTTTCAAGATCTGGAACAATCGTCTCAGATGTGTTACCTCTACGGACAAGTCACAACTCCTGTCGTTGGTGTGGACAAGAATGATGCCTCTCAGCACTTTCCGAGTCGGCGAGATACCCGTTCAGCTCTTAAATGATGGCGGAGGGGAGATTTCTCGAGGTAACTCTGTGTATACGGGCGGCTCACCGCTGCCCACGTACGGCCTTGCTTTCCGCGGGCCAGTCGAGGTTTGTGAGGATCGCAATGGTGGTACAAGTCAAGATTGCTGCAAGTGTCACATGGAGCCGTCCTTCCGAGAGGTTTGCCATGGAGTGACACGGAGTTGTGGCGGAAGAGTAAAAGGACTGATCTTTCAGATACTGCAAGATAGGGAGTGGTGATACTTTTTTCGAAGCGGAGGATTTGTATAGTTCGGGGCTGGGTCAACTCCAGAACATCGGTGGCGAATGGATTGGGCAGATTTGACAGTGCAGGCGAGGAGAATGCGCGTGTGTCAAAGTTTACGATGAACTTGGAGTTTCTCCTTGAACCTCGTCGTGGACAGAGATAATCTTCCAAGAGCGCGAACAACGCGCTCGCAGGACAGTAAAGCACAAGAGGTGCCTTGACACCCGATGGTGGCCAGGTCGACCGGTGAGAAAGCACCACCGGCAGATTGGAAGGCTGAGTCCTCAGTCGTGGGGATGTAAATTCCTGATGATTGGTCCCTACCCTCCCCCAATTCCTCGTCGCGAGAAGGCCAAGGTAGAGTGACACACTGGACATCATAGCCCGATGTTAAGGACAAGTGGCACGCATCATCATTGGGGCTTCCCGGGCGGTGGTTTCTCGCTCCACACAGGTTCGGGGGGTATGACTGGCTTCCTCACGGGCCTCTACCCTCCTATGGTTTTCCCTGGATGCATCGCAATTCGACGCGCCCCACCCTGGCCCCCCGCTTCGTCGAGCTATCCGTCATTGTGGTTTCAGTTGCTACCCCTTACCCTCTTTCTTTTCTTCAAATTTCGGGTGTTCCAGCTCCAGTCGCTTTCACTCAGTTTCTTTCTTCTGAGGATTTCCGTGGTCTAGCTCTGCTCGAATTCGCTTCACCTCTTCCTTTTTTCTAGCCCCCGATGTTGCTCCCTCTGCTTCAGTTTTACCTTTCTCTTCTCCTCTACAGCTTTCTGCTCTGCAGCTTTCTACTCTACCTCCAGTCGCTTCCGCTTCGCCAGATTCTGCCTGCGGGCGAACTATGGCTCTCTCTCTCTCTGATAACACTTTCCCTTGCTCTTCTCTTCGGGTGGATCTAACTCCAGCTTTACTCCTGGTCGCGTTCCCTCGCCATCGTTAGTAACTCCTTCGTCGTCTGTTGGATCTCCTGCTCAATAAATTTCTCATGCTAATTATTTTTAGCTCCACGGGTTGCGGCATATCGTCTTCCTTTCCCTAGGCTTCAACTAGCACCATCGCTCCGTCGTCTGTGGCTGCTTCCCTTATCTTGCATGTATTACTCGGCGACTGCTTTGCTGGCGCCCACTTCCGCACCGCTCCGACCGCACTTCGAATTTCCACAGCCGCACATTCAGAAGCTCCAAGTCCCTTCACTACGATGGTCCTGAAGTGCGTACCACGCTCTGGACTCATCGACCGGCCGGGTTCGATATCGAAAATCTTATTCCTGCAATAATACAGGAAGAACATACTCTATACGCGCCGTGCCGCCACCGCCACCGACAGCTCCTTTCAGACTCAGTTCTTCGAGATCTCGGTAGTTGGACTGTTTTCTCTTGCTGTGGATGTTCGGAGGCGGTTTTGTGACAATGATAGCTTGACGGCCACTCTGGCAAGAGTACTCCACATATCGATCGGAAAAGACCTTCATACATTTGGACCACTCTTTGGAAGATTTGACCCAAAGCTAAAGTCATTGTCGGCAGGCCATGTCGTTCTGCCCAGCATCGAGCGAGCTCGGGGGGGTACGTCTGTCCAAAAGACCAGACAAGAAACTTCGCTCAAAGCGGTCTTGAATTTATTGTCGGTTCGACTTCAGTCATCACGGCCATAGTATTTATTGTGCAGGATTACAGGTTTTGATGGCAAATCTGGTGGCCATGAGGATGGAGAGACCACGAAGTTACATTTTCTGGGTTCGTCTTCAGAAGTGTGGAAAAGGCAATGGATTCGTCTATGACCGATAGTATAAGCAGGTTTATAATGCATGGTTTTCGTGCAGCTGCTTGTTCCCTATTGTTCGAGGGGATGTGAACTCGCTTCTCCTGGCGCAGTTGATGCCGCCTTGGTCCTTCAAGGACCTTTTCGAGACAGGAATTCTCTCTATGACCGTCAGACTATCATCTACCAGTCAATCGCACCTCTGCCGAACAATACCTCCAGCGTGGCTCCATCGAGATTGACGATACGGTGATGACAGCATTGGCACGATGATCCCACGAACTGTTCAAAGTCCGTGTTCTTGACATAAAACCGTCATGTTTGAGGCCTGATCCAGCGGTTCTGTCAAGATGCCTTCCAGGAAGAAGACCACCCAGACGTTGCCTTGCCTTGCCTTGCCTCGCCTGACCGAAGCGTGCAGCCCGAGACACCATATATCTCCCCCTCGTGTGTCCCTATCGAAGAGGTACTTGGATTGCAAGGCACAATCTGGACCCTGCGACTGCGTCTGAACCTCGACTGCACTGTCGTGCAACGGGCTAAAGAACACAACAAATTTGCATCCACCCGCTGCAGCATCCCGCCACCATAGCGACGAGTCTTCTAGAGAATTTGCTGGAGAAAAGCACAAGCACCCGTGAAATGGAGTGGAGAATCCAATACTACTGCTTTCCCGGCGAAGCTACAAGTACAGTTCACGCTCGACGTTGAACTTGGGTGCAGGTCTGATCCCTCTACAATCGATGTGATCAAGTATGCGATCCATCAAGCTGAGCAAAGAGTATGCCCCCCAAAGCACTCAGCTCAACGTCAGAAAAAGTGCTTGATGGATCATGTTCTACATTGATTGCAGCATTATGCCACAACTGGCTGGTCCATGTACAAAGTCATATTCAATTCAGAAAGATTGCAAAGACTAATTACTGTTCATACTTCGCAAGCTACGTCTTCCCGCTTTGGATTTGTTTGCGCCGTTTCCTACTTTCGCTTTCAGCAGGAAATGTGACCACATATTCCCTTTTTACGATAGTGTGGACAGTCTCATCTTCCGACAAAGGGAACTTGACCAAACCAATCCATTCGGTTTTGCACCCCAAGCACTACCAGGGGCTGGAAAGCTACATGGTGTAGGTGTTTCATACTGACCACCTCTTGTTGAGCCTGCCCTGGTGAACTTGGACATGGCAGAGTGGTTCGAAAGGTAGAGTCGGTGGCGGAATGGCCTCAACAGAAGGCGGCATCAGTGAACAGAACAGGGATAACACGACTAGCCAGCACAAGTAGAACCGACTACTGCGATGTTCGTGTAGACCGCGGCTGGGCCGTATCGCGCATACGAGTTGGCAGACGCGAGCAGATACGGGTTCGGGGGCTTGGTCGGGGTCGCGCACAGACACAACTGCATAGGGTGCAGCAGAGACAATTATGTACCGAGTACCTGAATTTATCTCATGCTCACACTCAAGCCTTGTGAGATGGGGAGCCAAGTTCTTTCAACCAAGCATTCAACTGTCTGCGCTGCCTTGCACTGATGGGCGTCAATGAACCGCTTCTGGCTCTCTTCTGGGACTCCGCCTTCGCCCTGCGTTTGTTGTCTCTGGCCACCTTCTCGTCATACGTGTCCTTCTTTGCCTCGTACGCTTTTAGACGCTTTTCAGACTGTCGGAGTCGGTGGATATTAGACTTGACGGTGACCATGGCTATAGTGCTTTTATCGTCGATGTTGTCTTCATCGGTCGTGTCGTCTTCGTCATATGGATCAGTCATGCTATCCTCTTCCTCCTCTTCATCTTCAATTGCTTTAGATAGTCCTCCTCTTCTTCTCCAGTATCACTCCTATAGTCGTCAGAATCAGGGGAGATGTTGACGGTATCCTACTTCGGAGACTTGGGAGACTTGGAGGTAGACTTCAGGGTAGGTTTGAGAGCTGTAGTCCTGTTAGTTATCGTCACTGTTCTGAGGGGAAGGTTGTGATCCGCAGTTAGAGTGGAATAGGACTCACCGGGTGTGGAAGGCTTCGAGGAGGAAGACCTTGCTGGAGTAGTCGGTCCAGAGGATAGTTTGACGCGGGTTTTGCATCAAAAAGAACTGCGACTGCGATAGCTAGTTACCGACTTGCGTATAGATATCACGTCAGCTTTGACATAATTAGTGAGGAGGGGGCGGGGAGCTCGTGTCCTTACACCACGTGTGATCTTGCGAGTATCACCACTACTGCCACCACTACCAAGTTTGGCTTTTCCTATGGCGGATGGGGGGATTGACACTATCCAAAGAAAGGGAAGATGAAGAGGATGAAGATAGGGCTGCCGCTGTACTGGTAAATCCTGGATACCTGAGGTTGCCCTTGAACACTGTCGGGATCGCGTTGGACATCGTGGTGACGTTGACGTGGCTATATATCGGCCCGTAGACGTAGATCTCGGGCTCGACGTCCTTCATCGTCGACAGGTTCGTGCCGTGACCGACGATCGCGACCTGCACGCACATCGAGTACATCTCTTTGCTCGCGGACTTGTTCATGTCCGTCTCCGCGCTGTCGTTCGAGCCCGTGACCACGCCCCCGTCCGCGTCGTGGTGCCTGGCGGCGCTCAGCGTGATTCTTGATACTGTATACAATGATACTGCATACAATGCTAGTATGAATCAGATTGGATTTGTATCAGGACGATACTCTTGGCACTTCCGTACGCGGAGACCTAGCCAGGTGCACAACAAAAGCGAAAACCTTTCGCCTCTAAAATCCTTTCCTTCTACTACCCACCACCGCCATCACCGCTACCACCGCCGTTACCACCATCACTAATCGTACGTACCCAGTCCTCGATCATAAGACACTTACTAACTACTATGGTGTGCCACAGTACGATCCGACCCTCTCCCCCTACAACAGCGAACGATATTGACACAAGAGTAGGATTGAAACAAGAGTAGGATTGACACAAGCAAGAGTAGGAACACGATCGATTAGCTGTGGTCCGCTGGGATCCTAGGCCGCTGCCGCCCTCATTACTGCCAATCTGGCTTTACAGCGAGGACCGGTGAGGAACGGTATTGAAATCCACGCTGGCGGCGCTCCTCATAGCCAAAAGCCTCTCTTTTGTGGTCGAGGCCTCGCGTGCATACAGTGGCAACTACGGCACGATCGGACCGTTCATGACCACGTTGGCGGTGAAGTACCTGATCCTGTGCGAGCGCATGAACTCGGTCTGTGGGTGTACTTTCTGCGGTCCGTTTTCGAGCCATGTGCGGGACGATCGTCATCTTCTACTCTGGGTTCTTGATCGCGTGCAGCAACCTGAAGGTGACCGTGTCGACCCGTGATGATCAATTTGGTCACCCCCACGCAGACGATCATGTTCGACACGGTATACATGCGCAGGCGGTATATGTTGTCGGTGTACATGATGGAGTTCCTGTACCTCTACCAGATCGTGCACATCTCCACGTTCATGTCTGTGCAGTCGCTCTCGATGAGCCATTGATCTGCCGGTATCTGGCTTGGTTTCCTCTTCCTTTCTCCACGCGTGGGATTCTATTCTCGAATATCGACAGGACACACTCTCATTAAAGGCCGAGGACCTTTTAGTCTTCTGTGATTAGTCATCATTTTCAGCTTTCAGAACTTATTTAAATACCGACCTTTTCTTCTTTCTCAACCACCACCAACTTGTGGGACAAGCCTGCCTTAGCAGCTGAAGAGCGGGCTCGACGTGCGCCCGAGAGAACTCCCACTATTTCCATCAACCAAGGAGTCGGTGGCACTCGAGTTGGCGCCGTGCGAAACGATAAAGCTCCAGGAGACCTCCCACTCCATCAACCAAGGACTCGATGGCAAGGAGGTACTCAAGAGCCCCAAAGTCCGTTGCTGAATTTGACACTCCACGTTACTGTTCAACTCCACGTCGCGCACATGATCATACAGTTGGGCACGATCACCACCTTGTCTGCGTACCCGGACACGCTCATCCTCGTGCTCACGCTGGATCGCGTCTCCACGATCGTGATCTCTCCCGAGAACATGTTCGCTATCGTGTACAGCACCCTGTGGATGCACATGTACTTGTCGATGTTCCGGCAGACGGTGTGGTGCCTGGTCAGCTCTGCCTCGAGTTTGTGCGTGTGTACAGCGACATCAACATGGTCAGAGCTTGACCGCAACCCCATTCCTGCTGATGTCCACGTCATTGTCGGTGTACGTCAACCAGTGTACGTCCGCGGCTAACCTCATCTTCGTGTCCATGATCACCTCGGGGTTGTATATCAAGTTCACGTACGAGTACAGCACCTTCTCCTTATCCACGGCCCTGAAGATGGACGGAAACACGTCGGCCGCAAAGCTGATGACGGGGCACTCGGACGTGTTGTCGCCTCCCCTCGAGATGGTCTCGCCCCCCGATCAATCTCGCAATCATCAACACGATCCTGGACTCGGGCATGACGATGGTGGTTTTTGTATACGCGGTGATACACGCCTCTGAGGCCGTCATAGAACGTGCTGGTGTCCATGCGCATGTTCCTGCTGTAGGGCAGGGTATCGACCACCATCGGCATGTACAACCATTCCGGGGTCACGTCCGTTGTCCTGTTGCTGTGGAGGTTATATACCTGCTGCTGTGGATGCTACATACCTGTTGCTATGGAGGCTACATTCCTATTGTTGTAGGTGTTACATTCCTGTTGCTACGGGTGTTACATTCCTGTTACTGTGGGTGTTACATACCCGTTGCTACGGATGCTACATACCTAGAGCGGTGGAGGTTACATACCTGTTGCTGTGGAGGTTACATTCCTGTTGCTGTCGGTGTGTAACATACCTGTTGCTGTTGCGCTGGAGGTTGCATTCCTGTTGCTGTGTTGCTGTGGATGTACCTGTAGCAGATCTCGTACATCTTGTTGCTGTTGACCACGACGTTGCACAGGCACACGTGTCTCCACGCTCTCGATCCACGTCATGTTGGTGAAGATGGAGCTCGATACGGACTGGACTGGTGACACGTCGGTGATCCCATACACGTACTTCTTCGCGTACTTCTACATGACCGTCTCGATGGTGCTACACATGGTGCTACGCGAGGGCTTGTCGTTGGCCACGCACTTCGCCGTCCACGATCACCTACATCCTCATGTACATGATGAACTTCGACTACTTGTTCGCATTCTCGTTACAGTTCCAGGCCATCATGTTGTACAGACAGTCTTTCACAACACGCCACCGAGGTCGTTGCCGGGACAGTGCCAATGCTCGAATCGAGCATGTTGCTGGGTAAGTACACGAGTATGTAGATCAAGTTTGCAGGGACAACTAGTTGTTCGTGATTATATTTTCGATTCATGATGAGGCACAGCATGACGAGCACGACGAGGTACATGTTCCCATCATCAATCCCGTGATAAATATCATTTACACTCAAGTAGAGGTGGTTTCTATAGAATACGGGCCTTGATCCCTGCGCACCTGCAACCTGTGCCCTTTGTATGTGAAATTCGAGAAGTAGCAGCTTCGTATACCCTCTTTTCACCGACTTCAACCTCCATCACTTGGTTCTCCGTCCACCGCTACCAGGGTGTTCCAAAATCCTTTCGATGGTTCGGCGAGGGATACCCTGCCATCTCACAGCTGATCGCACGCGACGCCTCCCTCCACCTCTTCTCCTAGGCTGCTCCAAGGCAGGCTAGACTTGTGGGAGATAACCAGTGATTGTCCGCCAGGAGATAATGTGTTGTGCAGGGTAGAAAGTAGATGTTGATCCGGTCGTCTGGCAATAGTTCTTTCAGACGTTGGTCGGCGCCGTAACAGCGCGCCTCTTTACACCATCCGAAGGGGAACCGTTGCCTTTCCGCATCATGAACATGGGGATGCGACCCAGACAACCCGGCTCTTTGGACACCAACAGAGGTTGCTCTTTGAGAAAGAGGTAGCGCGCCTGGTCGGGAGTATATCTTGACCTGATACGAGCGTGTCCCAGAAGTTGGCAGCGCGGGTTGGTCGGATGGCGCGGAAGATCGATGTCGAGGTGAGGGTCGGATAACGAAGGAAGGATTTCTCGGTACTGACGACGGGGTGAAAGGAGGAGACAGCAGCCGTCAAACAGTAGACCGCATAGAGTCGAGAACCCAGGTTGCGGGTAAAGTTGAGAGAATGCCTGAGAGACAGTTAGAGGAAGTGTTGACGCGGACTGGACAACGGACCGAGAAGACTCTTTCGTCTTGCGTTGGAACTTGGACTTGCCCTCTAGTCCTGCTTTGTCAAGCCTCGTGCATGGGGCTCGACACCCTCCCGTCCCTTCGCAGAAAGGGAGAGGAACTATCGTGTAAAGTGGTAAGTGGACTGGGGTGGTGAGGCTGTCGCTCGAATGAACTAGCTAAAGCGTATGATTTGTTCGAAAGTAGCCGCGGCATTGGGCAGCTTCTAGCCGTCAATAACGCGTCCCATGCCAAGTTATCGACCCGACGGTCAGCGCCTACATTGGCGCGTAGCTACCTGTAAAACGTCGATCAGCGCACTCATGCACGTTGCAGATATCCTTCGCCCTTGGACGAGAGACATTGTGTGAATAGCATCAGTTTGAAGTTCCACGAGAAGGAGGACGAAGCGGCTGGGAAGCATGAGAATGGGGAGGCCAAGTAAAAGAAAGGCATGTGTCGTCCATCCTAATTGAGTCTCACTTGCAGGAAAATCCCCTGGCGCCTCTCTTCGATGCAGAACGCGCGTCGGCGCTGGACGTGCAGACGTCGACTGCGCCCGTCCACAACGTCACCACCGTGGGCCAATACCGAATCTACCACACGATGTACCGGACCGACCGTACCATCCTCGTCGTCGCGGTCGGCCTCATGCTATTAGCCATCCTAGCCATCCTACCTCTCTACCGAGGCCTGCCTAAGCCTCACCGCGTTACACTGGGTGCGTCGTGCCGCGCGCGAGCGCATGGACGTGGGCTCCAAGCTCGAGGAGGCCTGGTCGTCCTCTGCCCTGCGGTTTCTGAGAACTCTCTCATTCTCTCTCCGTTCCTTCTCCTCCACGGTCTTCCCCCACAAGGCCGTGTGAGTCTTTGGCTGCCCTCGCAGAGCAAAAGCAGGATAAACTTACTGGATTGCCAGAAGACAAAACAGGTTTCCAGTACAACAAACTACGACAAATCGAGAACAACGAGGCGGACGGATTCATACCATTTACGCCTCCTTCTCGGAAGCCTCTTACCTGTCCAACAAACTTTCCTCAGAACCGGCCTGCGGGATTGGGCGGTATTCTGGGGATGATCATGAACCGCACCCCATCTTGCTGAGATCGGGAGTGCACAAGGATGGGGCCTGGGCTGCGCAGGAGATCATCGAAAAAACAAAGACTGGGACAAGAGGCAAGAGGATGCCGATAAGCTCAAGCAAGGTCATTGGATACGGAGCAGTAGGAAAAGACTGGCGCGCCGCGGACTGAGAACGAAAGTGTGCTCGAGAACTGTCGAGGCTAGGCCGCCCTCACCATTTGTGCCAAATTCATCAGCACCCACGCATTCACGATACTACGACGGCTACTGACTGCTCGGCAGGAAGATCAGCCTGTCGCCCTTCGAGGTAGCTAAGACCCTGCACTACTCGACCGTGGTCGACGACCGAACCGGCACCATAATACCCTACAGTGTCCTCGACGTCGACAACAGGAAGAGGCCCGACCGGGCACCGCAGTCTGGCTCGAACCTGTCCGCCGACGAATTGGTCAAGATCCTTGGTTCCCGCAAAGTGCGCTACGGCGAGGTCACACCTAATATCCTCGGGCTGGGCTGGGCCTGGTCGAGTGTACCGACCCAGCCAAGGCGGGAAAGACTCTATGATTGATTTTCAGGGTTGGACATGGTGTGGTTCGCTCATGTGAAATTCCTCTAAAACACAAAGTTCACGAGGCTTTCTGTCGGCCATGGTGTATACTTGTCAGGGTTGGGCTCTAGGAGAAGAAAGAGGGCATCCGCGAAAACGGGCGTGCATGGAATCCATCGACGACGAATGTGTTATGAGTTACGGCCGCACATGGCATGTAAAGCCACGGGGCCGTCATCTTACTTGCAGCGTCTGCCAGCGAGATTGGACCAGCGACCTGGCATTGCGATGTATAACGAAAGAGAAGAAAAGGTGCATTACGTTGATTATGCAATACGGACGCTGGACACGGTCTCAGGATTCGTCTATGTCACGAAGTTACAGTAACATGTCTTTTAACTCTAGGTCGCATTGGCACGCTTACTCGAGGTGCTAAAGTCTGGAGTTCACGGTCATGACCACCTTGCTCTCCTTCATCATGTACGACGGCAAGACCATGGCCCACGATGGGTCCACGTTCCTGCGCAGGCCCTTGTATCCTGCTCGACAACATCTCCCTGAACCTCTCCTCGCATATGCGGTTCCACTCGCCGCGGACCCGCCCTGTCCATGTGTCCACCGCGTCGCTCTTGTCCATGGAATTGATGCAGACCACGAACTTGATGGTGGCCTCGGACATCGGCTTGTCCATCGGGCTGTGCATGTTTCAAAGCTCGGCTCCTCAGTTGGTCATGCTCCCGTTCGCGAACTCGTGCTGGCAGATGTGCAAGATCTGGTTTGTGGTGCCGCACGCGATGCAGAAGAAGACTACTGAGTTGCACATCTTCGCGGTGATGGTCAGGTACGCGCTCAACTTGTTGACCACCTTTTCGACCGAGTACCAGATGTTGCTCTTGTTCTTGTACATGTTCGCCAGACTCTCCAGGTTCGTGTCCGCGTACAGCGACTCCTTCGTCCCGACGTCCATGAGCGAGTCCCTCCTCGCGCACAGAGTCACGTACTTCTTACACAAAGGTGATGATATTCCCCGGGTTATCCTCGGTGTCGTGGTGTATCGGGAACCGGTGCCTCGTCATGTCCGGCATCAGGTTCGTCATCCCCAACTTGACCATGTCCCTGTCGAAGTTCATCACCCCGGGCATGTCATATCACACCTTTGCAGGGTCGTACCCGTCCATGGACCCGCATCTAGCCGCACAGTGGCCGCAGAGCAGGACCTTGACCAAGCACGGGGGAAGACCCCGTACGTCGAAGAGCTCTACATCCCGTTCTCGAACATGGCCGGGAATCTGTTCGGCAACATGAACGCTGTCCGCAACGCCTTCAAGCCAGGGGCTCTACCCGACGTCGACGACACGGGCGCGGGGTCGACCCACCGGCGCCAACGCCCCCGAGAACGCCAACATCAGCGCGGCCACCAACGCCTTGCCGACCGGGGCCACCTTCGCGAGACAGGGTCAACAACAGCAGCATGGTGGCGGTGGTGCCGTGCTGTTCGATTTGGTGGCAAAGGACTCGACCAGGCGCCTGATGTGGACTCCGGAACTGATCGCCATGAGCTCGAGCTCCAACGCGGTCGGCACCCTATCCCACACCTTTCCTGCAGATCATGTACGGCCTCCTGGTGGTGAGCGCGCACTTGTGCCGCTTCAGATCCACGGACAGCTTCGCGCTGCCGTTCATGCTTAGCGTGTCGATGTATACCATAGAGCCGTCCGCGATCATCTCCGCCACCACGACATCTGGCCTGATGGTCAACTCGGGCATGCCCGTGCTGTTGATAGTGACCATATACGACAACACTATCATCTTCAGGTCGGTTATATACACTACGTACCTAAACGTATAGTATAGGATGTACACCTTCATTCCGTCGGCTTTGGCCATGTACTCCCCCTTGTACCCCTTCAAGCTCGAGACGTCCATCACGATGTGGTCGGCGGCCCTGTTGTCGCTCCTAAACTCGGGGTCGACTGCCCCTCTCATCGACCAGATTGTGCCGACGATACCCATGCACGTGCACACAATCGCCTTCACGATGCTGTTGGTCGCCCGGCCCTCGATCTCGAACTCGGCCGCGTACGACTCCTCGATGTCGTTGGTGTACCTCCTCGCGATGACGTGGGTCGTCGTGTTTCTGATCATCATGGTGGACCTGATCTCGACCATATCCACGTCATACATCACGCTCTTGATGGCGCCGTCGAAGCCGTACCCGTCCGAGACCGCCAGGATGTACACGGGCACTATCCTCGTCCTGCCCCTCGTCACCTTCACCACCGCCTCGTTGTTCGAACGCTTCCTCACCTTCGCCTTGGCGTTCATCACCGAGCCCGTCCACCAGGTGCACTCCGCCTCCCTGATCTCGGGCGTGGTGGCGTCTGGGAACAGCCCGCTCTCCATCTTCTCGAACATGATCCTGGCTAGGGGCGTGTGCATCCTCTCCTCCACCTCTCTGACCGGCCTCTGCGACACGGCGGAGAATGTAACCATGTTCACGCTCGGGTGCGGGAGCGACTCCACGGTCATGTTGTCCAACGCGTTCGTGATGTCAGCTGTGATGGGTTGAACCCATGAGGAGGCTCGGCTCTCGCGAACCAGCACCAAGACCAACGCCAGGACTAACGCCACTTCCGAGACACGCACGGTGCAAGGGATACAGGATCCTGGCACCTGAGACACCGTACGCAAGGGAAGGTCAGGAAGACAGACAAAGTATAAGAGGAAGAATGTCGGGCGTGTACGAGAAAGGAAGGACAATGGAGAAAGGGGAAGATAATGGACATCCCTTACGGGGGAGCGTACGATATAAGGAGAGAGAGAGCGCGGGTGTTCGTCCTTCTTCCTCTCTCCTCAGATTTATCCTCCTTGTTACTAGGTTGGCTAGCTAGTTGCAGAACTCTTTCCAAACCCTCACAGCAGCCGTGCTCGACACGCTTCCTGCTGACCGACTCCAAGATCTTGATCGGGTTCTTACACCTGCACAGCACCGGCTCCAAAGGCCCGTCCAAGCCCAACCTTACGTGCTCGAACCTGGCCATGGCTGGGTTCTTGTCCTCGGCGCAGATCGGGCAGATGTTCAGCACGACATCCATGTTCGGCTAGTCGTGCTTCGCCCAGTGCACAGGTACGTGAGTCCGTATCGCGACGACGACGATCATGAGCGGGAGCACGACCGCAACCGGGTTTACAGTCAGCCGCTGGGACGCCACCGCCGACACGAGGTTGCATGCGATGCAGCTGCTCGGAGTCGGACTGAAGCGGTCAGTGCGACCCTAGCTAGAGGTTTTCGTACCCGTACCGTCTACAGGCACGGACCGGGTACCGCATGAATCAGACGCCCACGATCATGTGCAACATCCTGGTCAACACCTGCCTGGCGTGCGGGAAGGTGGCGTCGACGAAGGTGACGCTGTGCGACAGAGGCCGGGACGGGTACATCTGCCTGAGGGACGGCGTGGTGCTGTCGGAGGTCAACTTCGTGGAACATCAGCGTCGACATGAAGGTGTCCATGGACCTCAAGGTGATCATGAACACGACGGTGGTCTGGGCCGCCCTGAACATCGTCGTGACCGACGCCCTGGTCCTGCTGCCATCCGAGAACATGACCAGCCACATGACGCCCTACATGCGTATCGGTCTGCCCATGGCCGTCTTCAGCAGGATGTACTCGGCCTTGAGTATGTGCGGGAACCCGTTACCAGTCCATGTGGACGGACCAGAACTTGTACGAGTTCCTGGTGATGGGCATCCCGCCAGACCCGTCCTTGCACATGTACACCAACTCGTCGGTGTTGAAGCACTTGTACCAGATGGTGTGTACTCGCAGTGGCACATCTCGATCGACAGACTGCTGTTTCCTTAGGGGTGGCAGGCGACCAAACGCAGAGTGTGAATGGCGTGTCCTTTGACTGATACTGATATCTCACGCCCTTTTACTCGCTGGTGGTGCCGTGTGGTGTGGTGTTGTACTGTAATGGGTGTGGTAGGGACAGCACAGTGACGTGACTGTATCTATCGTCGTCTGAACTGTCCCTTGCGGCATGACTTGGGCGTTGACACCTGAATGTTTGTGCCCGTTGGCCACGGAGCGCTAATGCACGAAGCTGCTGCACGGGCGATAACTGACACTCACGATTCCTTGTGGTCCGTGCACCTCCTCTTGCATTAGCGCCTCTTTGCAAGTCAACGACCCCTTTGCTGAGATATACATGACCCCCGTTCTCTCTTCTCGTGGGCTTGGGGGATATGGGCTACCATGACTCACAGTCCACCATGGGCGACGCTCGACCTGCGGCGTGGTGGGAGGTTGAAAACATCGGTAACGTCACGTTCAATCACTTTTACCGCGGCGTCACGGATTCCTCGAATGTCTGCCCTGTGGCGACTTGACTTGCCAGATCGAGAAACCGGACCCTCCACCGCCAGTTGAGTCGAAGTCGAGGTCGAGGCCTCTCTGCGTCGGCAGATATACTCTTCCGCCGCGCTGATCAGCGCAAAGGAGCAGAAATGGAGGCCCCGCTACATGATGTCCAAGCCATCTTATGTTCGAGGAAGAGGCGGTTGTGGGGGCTTTTCAGACACTGATTATGGCCGATATCATGGTGCTGATGAGCCTCCTCGTCGTCCGAGGCCCCTATACCTGCAAGAGCGTAAGCAACTGGCGATGGAGACATATATATGCTGACAGCATACCAGTACTTCCCACCCTCAAAGGCGTGGTAAGTCCGCCCATTTTCTACGCGGTGGTCTCTTATCCATGACGATATAGAGGTGGTTTCAGTCAACCTGCGACATGCCAACTCCAACCATGGCCAAAGAAGCCAAAGAGATCATTCCGACGAGGTGACCGGCAAGGAGTTTAAGCCGAATATGCTCATCAGCACGAAGAACCTCGCGAGGGGGGTTGGAGGGTAGATCAGAGAGATGGCCGCGGTGACGAACATGTTCGATTCCATAGAGGCGTTCAGGACAAAGGAGATGCACCAGCCCAGGAATACGGTCGTAGTGTCGTTCCAGGACCAGAGGAGGGTCGGGCTCAGGCTCCCGAAGGGGGTCGTGGTTATACGCGGGAAGAGGTTGACGTTCACGGACACCAACAAGAGGGTGAGGACGGTCAGGGTCTCGTACGGGATTATACGTGTATTACAGCTCAGACACATTCCCACGATCAAACACTACCCGTCCACGGTATTCAGGTCGATCACCATCCCGAGGGGGAGGTATAGGCTGGACACGCCCAGGCTGTCCGAGTGCGAGCTACTCGCCATCGTGATGTAGAACTATACTTCGGTCGTGAGGGACGCCATCATCATAGATAACTACGTCGTCTTTACCAGCTGCCCGGTCTACAACAGGACAGTGATCGGCTGCGACCGCCTCTACCCAAAGCCGCCCTCCACGGAGAACATGGCGAGGTACTCGATGTTAGTTTTGGCCGTATTCGCGGAGGTGTACATGTACAACACCTTGGACTTCGTCCCACTCGGGATTAAGTTCATCTCGTAGACATGATGACGGCCCTGTCCATAATGTCGTACGTGTTCAAGTCTACGGTCCTCTACAGCTCCGTGTCACGGTTCCGCGAAGACCTAGTTGGCACGTGACTATTTCGCGCGCTGCCTGCGACCATCACCTCGTCGCAGGCAGGTCAACTCTCAGATAGACTCTGCTCGAGTTCGGTATTCATGTTATTAGTGCTGTAACACTTTGTGCTGTGCTGGCACCCCCGACCTGCTCAAGAACGGCTTCACGTACATCGACTTGCCGAACGTCGAGATAATGTCCGAGCGCGAGATCCTCCCCGTCCCCGCAGGCTACAGGGTGACACGCTCACGTCCAACACCCGACCGCGGCATGGCGCCGTGTACGAACCTACACCAGAACATGGGCACCCCCTCGGCCCTGAAGATGTTGATAACCTTGATGTGGTACGAGATACTTAAAGAGAACACGGCCGGGATGCTCATCATCGCTATTGTCCTCGTGGATATAGCGTGGTCGATGAAAACCTCGGACCTGCACTTCGCCCAGAGCACGGTCGTCGCCCTCTTCGAGGTCGAAATCACCCGGTCGTCGAACTTCCTCTTGAAATCGTAGGGCATGATTGTGGCCCTCTTCATGCGCCTGAATAAATCCTCGACGCTGATCTCGGGGTCGACCGCGATGTAGGACCACCCACTGACTATCATCTGCCTCCACCCCTGGAACCTCCCCGCGCCGGCGATGACTATCATCTTCCTCTTCTCGTGGACCAGCGACTGCGCCATGGTGTACACGCGGTCGCGCATGGCGAACGACATGGCCGTGATGTCCAATAGGACTGCGTCCATCATTGAGGGCCTCACCATCGCAGCAACCTCTCCTCTCCTCGAAGCAAACCATCCTCCGCGGCGACACCGACAACGCAAGGCAGGCAGAAGCGGTCTACTCGAAAGATGTGTTGAGATAGGTCTCGGCTAGGCGAGAGCGTGATTATCGGTCTTTGACCACGTTCACCACGGCGCGTCTAACCACGTCCACGGGGTTGGGCATCTTCTTCGCCACGCGCTGCCTGGGGTTCACCAGCACGACATTGGACGCGTCTGTCCTCTTGACGACATCTATCTCGTACACCGTGCCCTGCTCCATGTGCATGTTCCCGTTCGCAACTGGCACCATCTCCAGTCGAATGCGGTCAACGTCCAGGAGGCTGAACCAAGATTCTTCCTTCTCTAGTGAGTCGCCATGGCAAGGCAATGGTCCAAAAGCTTAGAGAACTGACCACCTTGTAGTTGACAGTTACATGCCACCTACATTGTACTCCCCGGCCGTTCTCGTTTGATGCAGGTCTTCGGGCCCGGCGTCGGCGGCACGAACGAACGAGGGCAACGACTCCTCCTACTTCTGGTCCTCAGTCCGCAGCCGAGCGCATATGCTGTGCATCGCACACTCGATAGAAATATCCAACATCCTCAAGCTCTACGAGCAACAGCGCGCACCACCACGTTGTCGGACGCACACAGCTTGTCGTCCATACAAGAGCAGGTCGGCCGTGGGCTCCTACAGCCTCAGGGTTCTGGGGCTGCTCACCAACACGACCCCGTCGCAGGGGAAGGACAGTGCGTTGCCCATTAAGGTCAGGCGCGTGGAGAAGGGCGTGTTCTCCATGAGGGTGCCGGTACTGGACGACTCACTCTTGGTTCCTGTTCACGGTGCTGAACGACTCACTTTCCTCGTCTCTGACCGTGTCCGTCTTCATCCTCCTCCGCATGCTGAACACCAGTGACTTGGTGTGCCTCAACGCGTCCGGATCCGGCAGCCTCGCGGTGTTCCCGTGCCTCTCCGTGGGCCCGTCGGCCTTCAAGCGCTCGATCTCGAGCTCCATCCGTGACATGCGCTTCTGCATTATCTCCATGACCCTGTTCGACCCCCACAATCCGGGCCTCGCCCTCATTGCCGTCCCCGCCCTTGCTCGCCGCACTGCCGCCGACCCCGAACTCGATCGAGCGGTCGATCTCCTCGATGTCCGACATGACGCCCAGGGTGGGGTTCGACACCTGCATAGAGCACACGACTGTGGACACCGTGGTGAAGAGGATGATGAATATGGAGGTGACCAGCACGAATGAGGATCTTGTTCGTCTGATTCGCGGGATATAACGATGCCGACGTTGCTCCGTATGGGAAGAGGTCATACTGCATGGGAGCGTTGTTGAACATGATTTGACTCATCTGCTTCGGCGAGGATGGGCGGTCGAAGGGTCCATGACGGTGAGGGTGGGCTTACACGAGGCATCAGACCGCTGGCAGAGAGGCCACCACAGCCATTGTGAATACTAGTCCAGCAAAATGAGGAAACCAAGGTTGATCATCATTATCGCCCGTGTTTTTGTACACGACTACGTACACCAACACAAGTCCCAGCATGGTCTGCAACTGGTACTTGGCGCGGTCGTCAGCCGCCTCCGCGTCGTCCAGATGCACAAGACCGTGTCCAGCCATTTGACCCAGTACGTGGAACTACTTACCCACGCTGGTGAAGAAGGCCACCGTGTGGTCTATATCGATACGCATTGTCACGAACACCCACGTGACACTGGACACTCAGCTCAGGCCGTCCACCAAGCAATCAGGCCGCCAGCCAAGTAGCTGGCTTATCGCATGTATATAGCAGGAGGGATGATATTGTCAACCTTGAAGCCTTCTTCAAGCGTTGACATCTCTATCTATAGGCTAGTTATCTTCATTATTGATCCCATAGTACACGCATTCACCCTCCAGTTAGTTAACCGGTGTGATACGCATGCCCGTGTGTGGCCTCCCGCTCGCGGGCATCACCACGTGTTAGGAGTTTATGGATCCGTTGTGCCGCTGACTGTTCTTCTCCTGGCATGCATACCAAAGATCTGCTCGATGTGGCCAGATATTGCGCGATGTTTCCAAAGGTATGCTTCGAAGCTGGATTGGGAAGACAAACCTTTTGCCTCAAGCCTACTACTATCAAGGTTTGAAGGACACGGTTCAAAGACAGAATGGGAGTGGATCGTCTCAACGAGTACAAACCACTCGTTGACAACTGCATTGAGATCGACAACGGCTCTACGAAAGCCAGCTGGAAAGGAAAGGTGCATACAGGAACCGCCAACATCATGGGGACCCGATGAATCTGGACATGGTCCAAAAAAGGAGGTTCAACCTTGTGGAAGACCCAATACCAGGAAGAAGAACGCAGGCGCTACGAGTCGCTGCACACCTGAGGTGCCACGAGCAAACAGAAGAAGTCAACTTCGTTCACAAATAATCGAGTTCCTCTCGGTTACACGTTATGCGTATAGCCCCGGATACTATACACTTGGTTTCGTCTCTGCTACTTCGTTCCACTAGTACATCACCAAGTAAACCACTTCGCGTTTGCTCGCAGCGCCTCTCGTGTGAAGCGACTGGTGACACCACCATGATGGTCCGACAACCCGCTTCTGTTCATGTGGTTCATGATCTTCGAGGCCCTCAGCATATACCTCGCATGGTTCAAGGGCGTGTCATCGCACAACTCTGGCCGAGTCTCCAGGTGCGTGTTGCACATCATGGGCACGACCACGATTGTCAACTCATACGTCGGCAGGTGCATCTTCACGGGGGCGTCCATCATGCGGGTGATGCACGGGCACAAGTTGTTCGGGCGCGAGTCGATCAAGTCGAACGAGTGAATTGTGCAACAGGAGCAGATTGTGAAGGCGATCTTGCATATCTTGAAGGTCACCGTCGGGTGCTCTTACAGCTGGCGGTTTTGATCGGCTACGCCTACGTGTGCATGTTCATCTACATGGTGGCGTCCTTGGATGCGTATATTCACCAACATGGTGTGTCCTCGGGTATGTATATTCACCTACAGGGTGGTGTCCCCGATGGTCTGTGTACGCTCGCCGTTGATCAGGTCCAACCTCAGCCATGGCACCTTGTTATCGTCCCCGGGGATGGCCAGGTAGACCGTCAAGTTGATGTTGAACGCCATCTTCAAAATCGCCTCCTTGACGCCGTCCTGGTGGTCCTTGTGCATTGTCGACGCGGTCATGGTCATGTTGGCGCCCACGCAGTCGGGCTGGTACGAGACCATGATAGTTTGTCTCTTGACGCACTCAGTCGGCGCGAAGAGAGTGATCGCGGAACCCTCCTCGGTCCTCTTGCTGCACGGGGTGATGTTCGTGGACACGTTCTTGCGGACGATCCAGACGCCGGTGGTGGCTCTGCACACATGATGGTGCTGGTAGACCATGGTGATCGTGGTGGTGTTGACAGTCTCGTTGATTCAGTGCTGGGTCTACTACTACGACGACTCCGTAACAGGAGATGACCATGGACAAGAAGACGATCATTTACAGGCCCATGCAGGTGTACACGTTCGAAAACGTGATTCCGGGCTGAACGGGTACCTGAACACGAGCAACCACATGTTCAAGCACAGCGAGGTGGTCTGCGACGTGTACAGGGTTGGCTGCGGCAAGACCACTGACTACTGCGACAAGAGGATGTCCGGCGTCAAGTACGAGGACGCGAGTCAGAAGCGAGTCCACGAGGTTCCATGTACAACAAGTGCATGACCACGGAGATGAACGAGCAGAGAGAGAGAGATGATGGCCCTCTGTACGACCAAGTCGGACAGAGACAAGGTGCGCAGCTTACTGAGGAGCTATGTGATGACACTCGGCATGGTTTAAAAAAGTTCGCGTGTGAGCAGCCTTTCTGCCTAACATCCGCAATAAATCGCAGAAAGACGTCGAAGCAGAGACTCTCCAATTGCAAAAGTTTCAAACATAAAACGGCGGTTAAGGAAGCCACAGGAACATGCACGTTGGCTGCGATATCAGCTCGTGTGGTCGAAGCTGATTATAATCCCTTTCGATCATCCAGCATTTGTGGAATTGGTTGCCTAGCTTGCTAGCAACTCAGCCGGATCCTGTGAAGAGAGAAATTCAGTACAAGCTGGTCAAAAGAACAAGTCCCAACCCAGGTACCTGGACGTGATTCCACGAAGGTATCCTAGCAATAACGTGAAGCTTTAATGCCTTGGATAGAATTTGTCCAGTCTCGACCGTCCACAAAAATGGCACCATGCAAAAGCAGGTCTACAGAGTAGGTGATAGCTGCGGAGCATTGCATCGAATCGACAGCGGCTCTAATAACACAAATGATCCTGATCTCAGGGTGATGCCTTTGAGCCTTTTGCAAGTATACCGAAGAGCGTCTTATAGCAGGCCATTAGATTCGCGAGCCCCCCCGTGGAAGTGCAGATGTCTTCATTTTCAAGAGCGAGGGATTTCAGATCTTTTACAATGGACAAACGGAAAAATTCGACTCGTAGCCACAACAACATTGTGCAAGGAGAGGTGGTGGAGTTTTGGGGAAGTGAGTGTCCAACTTCCCCCACCAGATGTGTGCCGCGGGCAAAAGAGGCACCGAAGTCCAGCTGCTATTCGATCGAAGAATCTTCTGAGTCTCGTCGTTACCACGATCGGTCCCGTTAAATAGCAAACAGTCAATGTCTCCGTGTGGCCGGTGAATATTTCTGAGATGCCGCTCCATGCATCGCCCTCAATATAGAGCTGGGTCAGGCTCTTCCACTCCAACAGTGATCCCATCAGATCTCATCAGAATACCTCTTCAAGCTGTCAATCGGACGACTAAAATTTACTCTCCCTACCGATATCACCACTAGGAGGGTTTAGCTCGCCGAGGGAGAGCTAAGTTTTTCTTGTATCAGGAGCGCTACTGGAGATGTGTCGTTAGTCGAGCCATCCATTACCGACAACTCCAACGCAGACACACATTGGGGATTTGTAGAACTCACATATTCCAAGGCTACCGGCGTATGGGTGCGACATCAGCGGCGTTGACTTCGTCGGGCTGGCCCTGGAAATATCTTTGAAGAGCTCTATCAGGAATGCCTTATTGGAAATAGGCAGTACTCAGCGATAGATCGATTCCGTAGTGATATGTATAGTAGTGACAAGACTCAAAGCATGAGAAAAGGATGCTTGTCGGGTGCGAGGAGCATGCTTTTCTCCTTCGGTTTGTAAGTGGCTGAAAGTGGTTTAGGCTCGTCCGGCTCGGTGTCTTCCCGAGTGGCTTTTCAACCTCTCTTGCTAGGAGGATGCTTCTCCTCTCTGAGTAGCAGGCTCCTCTCGTGCGGTTCACTTCGGCTTCCTACGCTGTTTGTGATAAGCTCAGACACTGAGAATGATCGGTCCATATCACAGTCAAGGAGGCCTACAAGAAGGGGCGATACGAGGTATCTGCGACGCTCTTGGAATCCAAAGTTCGATTGACGGCTACCCTTGGGAAGATCTCTGTATCTGATTCCCAAGGCAGCTTTATTCGCGTTCTCTCTCTCCTAACAGTTACATCCAACTGCAGCCGAGCGAATTCCCAGGCTACTGGGAACTGCTATGTTGATGAGGTCTGGTCGAAATTTTCTATCGAGACCTAAAAGTTCAATACTTAGTCCAGCCAGCTGGGCGATGTCTCGTGCATGGCTGAGGGCGACTCGCTTCATTACTCTAGTGGCATTGGCACCGACCGTCGTAATGGCGGTATCATCGGAACTAATTTGACTAAGCCGTCTTCAAAGGATATCTTCAGCTGCAACAGTGGCCCTTTCGCCGTCTCTCCGTCCGCCGATGACATACTAAAATCAATCGTTCCCCGCCTTTATGCGGCACTTAACCGTTCGCTGGTCTGACTGAGATCAACTACAACGGCGGTTTGCGACAGATTTGACGGTCAAGACGCTGAACTACTGGGATTGACGGAGCCTTTTGGGAGCAACGGTCGTGAAGCCCGGTGTGGTGGCCGAGGAGCTATTCGCCGCGGACGCGCTTCTCCTGCGACCACCTAGGCCCAGCTTCGTCTCATCTTGACTTGTTAATTCGCGCTGTTCTTGATCATGATTCTGGGTCTCTAATGCCACAATGCGCTCTATGTTCTTTTGGTATATCTCCAGTAATGCCTCAGTCTTGTTCTTGTTCTCGTACGCCTCTAGGTGGTCTTTCTTTCCGACTCGTAGTTCATTGCCATGCTTTGAACTAGTTGTAGGACTTGGGCCTGGCCAGGGTGGATGTTCCGGTTTGGACATGCGTCTCTGGTTGTTTCGGCAGTCGACCATGCCGACCTTTTCGTCTATGGTCCATGTTCCGTGCCCTCGTTATCAACGCCTACTACGTCGCTGAGAGTTCCTTCATCGATCTCGCGAGCCGCGTTCCGTTGGCTTCTTGGGCCGTAAGGATCGTGGTTGAGTTTGCGGAGTGGAAGCGTCACACGCATTCGAGCGAGTCAGAGTAGTTACAGTGGTGTCGTCATGCGATCTTCAGGGAAGATCTCGACGAGCGCCGGGAGGCCGCGTGGATCAACTGCGGCGAGAGAAGCAAACATCTACGGTTACATGAATCATGACTGCGTGCCGACCGCCAAACTCCTGGGTAAGAGGGAGTCAGGAAGGTATCAGGTCTCCGTGGTCGCTGCTACACGAGAGGTTCGTGATGCAGATAAAACTCACCATCAATTACGGCATTACGCAAGATTAGGCCTCCACACCGCCGATAAGCTACGACTATGAGGAGGGGGACCTGGAACTCAACACTTTTTCGTTGGGGTTTGGGAGCTTCACCAAAGCACGGCATGCCTTATACGAGGTCGGTGTTATGTTCTCTCTCTTGTCGCTGGTTAGAGAGACTTTGCAATAGCCGGACAGCATGCGCAACTTCTACAGCCGACGCGGCCAGGGTTTGTCTAGCGTTTAGGGAGCTACTCTTGCGGGGGGGCTGGCGTGCTGTAGGTAATCGAGGCGGAAGTACCTACCATGCTCCTTAGTCTTGGTCAACGAGCGCTTCAGCTTTCTCAGTAAGTCCATGATCTAGTTTTATACTCATGCCCTGCTAATAGAAATATAATAGCGTGGACTTGCCGGAATGGCCCCCCAACTCCGCTTTGGCACTACTAGAGGCACTTGAAAAACCATGAACTTGAGCCCGATCTCGTCCATAAGTAAATGTACCATCCGTCGTGCTTTCAAAAGATCTAGGTACGAGATGGTCTACGAAATGTCTCCTCACAGTAGTCATCGAAGCGTACACTCCACAGTCTGATCTGCTTCATAATCTTCTCTGTCAACTCCAGGTAGCGATCGGGTCCGAACATCGAGTCGACAAATTCGGTGCCGGCTTTTCTACCCATTGTCTTTGTGCCATCTCTCTTGGTGGCCTTCAACATGTAAAATTCACACTTTTTGAGGAGGTCTTTGAGCTGGTCCCACAGCGAGCCGCCACTGTCGATGAGGTCTTTAACGATTTCTCGCCGTTCAGCATTTGTCATGCGGCCAACACGCCCCTCTGCACTTTTCATCTTGCCTGCAAGTTTGATAAGAAGCAGCCACAGCTCTCCAGCCACGTCGGTGGTGGGATTCGAACGGCCGCGATGCCAGATAGTCCAGTCGTATATCCACTTGCCAAGGGAATTCGCGTCAAAGACACTGCCTAGCAGAATGATCGGCTTTTCTGTTGGATCCCAATGTTTGATTGTAAAGCCCGCTGGGATACGAGCATGGTAGGCATCTGCCTCTGTTGCTTGTCGGGTAGGCTTTGAGGCCTCGAACTTGGACTTTGACGACATCCTAGAGGAGGTCGAAGAGCGCTGTGGTCGGAAGTACTTCGGTGGTCCTTCTCTAACATTCTCCTGTCTGTAGTGGAAGTGAGGGTCTTTATCAGACTCGTTTCCGTGCTTTGACTTTGACGGGTTTGGCTCCCGGGAAATATAAGTACGCCCCATATCTTCAATTTCATCGACCTAGACGTAGATAGGCTGCTTCGGCCGCGAGTGGTGATGTACTATAATGGTATCTTTGAGGTAAAAATGTTGTCGGAGCAGCCCTCGCTCTCGTTCACATAGTCGTCGTGACCCTGTGATGCGGTGTACTGGAACGTGCGGTCATGTGCCTGTGAGGACACTGCTGAGTGCCAGTCTTCAATTCTTGAGGAATGATGGTAACTGTTGATTCGTGTATGTGTTCATGCCACCTCGGCGTTACGTCGTACCGTGGTACATACGTCACATATTCTTCACGAGTATATCTTGAAAATCGACAATCGGTATACCCTAGCGGTACTGTCAGGAACGGCCTATGGAGATAGGTAGAGGGCGGCGATAGGTAACAGGCAGGTATAGGTATTCCTTGACAGTATATCTTAAGTAAGACTCAAAGCATGAGGAAAGGAAAGGGAAGTTTCCCTCAGGCGGTGAGCATGCGGTGCTTAAATAATGAGTGGTTGTCATGTGCGAATTATGCGTTGGCGATTCGTGACAGGTACCCGCCGCTGATCAGTCATCTTCCCTGTCCTGAAAGGCCCTTCTGGAGCAGAGGTTCCTATACGTGGATATTAAATAATAAAAAGGCCATCAGCGCCAATAGACGCAATATTTTACCCTTGATGATGATGCTACGACCAGGAGCGGCTGTATCAAAACATGGAGATGATCCAGAGGCTCAATAATGGTTGGTTACAGTATCATCAACGTGGAAGCAAGATGTTCACCCCTACAACGGCCACGTCATTTGAGTGACGCTGATCTGAAGTTTCACATACACTTGGGGCGTGCCCGGAGTCTGTACTCGGTACACAGCAAAGGTTCCCACCACTTGGCCCCGAGGTTACCAATTTTTGTCACGTTCACATGGTTTGGAAGCTTAGAGTGCTCTGTCTCGGTTATTGTTGCCGTCAGAGCCGCTTTGCTGGCCCCATTGCTGCCTGGAGTAGGGACATTACATGCGGAGTCGACCCAATCCATAGCGTCGTCTGCGTTACCCATCCTGCCCAACGCCCTCATCCTACCCAACGCTCTCGTCCTACCCAACGCCCTCCTACCAAAGCTACCAACCGAGACTTTGAAAGGTGGTTATCACGATGGTGATCGCACAGGCAACAACAACAACAACAATGGCCAACCTCAAAACTGGTGAGGCATTTATTAGGTTTAAAGAAAGCATAGTATCCTAACATAACTAGCGCACCCAATATCCCCTACCGATCACGCCGTACATCGCAGGCTCGAGTGTCACGCCTCTGTTGTGAGGATGTTCGACGTCGAACTCGCAGTCGTCCTCTGTCTTCATGTCCCATTTCGGTCTGGCAAGGCTCCCATCGAGCCGTCGCATCCCCTGAAAGCCAAAGGTCGGATCGCAGCAGATCAAAACCAGAGACCGTTTTACAGAGCCCGGCCCGCCCGCCCTGAAGAAAATTCCCTCATCCCCCACCGCTGCCTTAGCGTCTTGACGACGGAAACATTTGCAGTGGAGCATGTCCTGGAGATCCTTAGGTGCATCTTCCGGGGGCCAGAGAGAGATGGTATTCGCCGTGAAGGCTCGCTCGCCATCCTCCATCTCCCGGCCTTCCGGATCCCGTTTGGGCTTGCGAAGCACCCAATCTTCCGGATTCACCGCATCTTTGACCAGAGGACTCAACTCCTGTCTACTTGTCACGCGTAGCTTGGTGCGTTCTCGAGGGAGCCATTCGCCTTTCACGTTGGGGTCATCCGTAATGAGCTCGACGAAAGTTTGCGCGTTGAAAGAGTACCCGATCCATTTTGTCTTATGTCGGTCATACTCCTTCACCGCCGTCGCTTCCTTCTCGCCGCCGTCGTCACGAAACTGGGCATGAATGTATCTGCCTGCTGAGAGCCGCCGACTGTTGTCGATCTCGTCGGCCAGCACAAAATTTGCGCGGCGTATGGGTGTTGTCTGATAAGCCCTGATCAGTGGACCGCCCTCGGGCCCCCATTCTTTTCTTCCCTCGACCACCAAGAGTTCGCCGGTGGAGTAGTCTATCTGGAAGCTGAGATCAGCCCACGTGTCGTCGTGTGGTCCGTCGATGTTTTGTCTTCGCCAGATGAGGTTCTTTGTGAGTTCCGCATCTGGGTCGCCTAGGCGTTTTGAAAACATAGTGATGCCATAGTAGCTCGTGAACGGGGCGTTTACCCAGTTCGTGACGGCATAGAATTGGTCTTTGTAGATGGTAAAAGCCACTGTCGATCCTATACGTGAGCCCCAACCTGGCAGCCTTAGTGGCTCACCATTTACCCGCTGGGACGTCTCGAAATCATAGACATCTAGTAACCATGTTTGTTCACCACCCCAGTTAGTCCCCAAAACTATGAATCGTTCATTATTCCGAACGAAAAGTTTGTTGGTACCTGGCCCCAGGGTCGATACACATAATCGGATTCGGGGCCGAGGGGGATTCGAGGTTTTCTTTATATCCACCGCGAGGATATATCGGGCAGAATTGGCATTAACAGAACACTGTAGAACCACTATTCCGTCGGCGTAACTCTCGACCTGCATCAATTTCAGAGATTCGAGCTCTATGGTGGCCTGGTCCCGATTCGCGATGCAGACTTGACCAGTGAAGAACTCACGACCGAAGACCTGCTCGGTGTCTCGGCGATGATTGAAATTTAGAATGCGAAGAGTGAAGTCCGAAGTCGTGTAGCATAAAACCCCCATGCTGTAGATGAAACTGCGACTGTATGCCAGAATGCAGACTGAGTACGGTGACGCCTGTTGCAACGCCGACTGCGAGTCGACAATGCGGGCGAGGGTTTGCCTGGGACCGGGACCTGGTTGAAGCGGCGATAGGGCAAGCTGTACCCAGAGACAATATCGCAGATACACCTGATGTAGTCAGCCAATGGTCCATTGTATATACTGGCGCATTGATAGTACCTGCATCACAACCTTTACAGTATTCTCAGTCTGAAGAAGCCGGCGTGAAGACTTGGCCGTTTTCGCCAGTCTATCCAACGAAAAGTGGTCGAGCCGACTTGCAACATTGTGGAAGATATCGAAAGGCAACTGCGAGAACTCGAATGTCATGTCCGTCGACATCTTGTAAGTTAGTGTCAGACCAGTTACCTGACTGGAGGGTGAATGTGTGTACTATGGGATCGATAATGATAAGAAGACTTCAAGGTTAACAAGTAGGATCCCCCTTGCTATATACGTGCGATAAGCTAGCGGCTTGGCTGGCGGCCTGACCTCCTTGGCTGGCGGCCTGAGCTGAGTATCGGTCGTCGAGAGCCAACCATTTCACTGGGGAGCACTAACCGACAGGAGGGCCGAAAATGCAAATTGCAAATGGTTGGCTGGCATTGATAGACCACCGGAGCGAAAGCCTCTTTAAAAGCGATCAAATGCCTCACTTTGTTAAGAGGCTAATCATTGGTGTTGCCTGCGCAGCGACCGTGATTGACACCCCGAGGGGGGGGGGGGGTGACCACAGAGTACGATAGACGATTATGTAAGCATCATGTTTGCTGATGTCGTCAGCATCACCCCCCCCCGACCAGTGCGTTTCGCATGCGTTCCGCATGCGATAACGGTGCGAAACACATGCGTTTCGTATGCGATTCGCGTGGTTTTATTAGGCGCATGCGACTCGCATGCGAGACGCAGGCGAAAAGTATGCGAGTCGCATGCGGCCAACATGCGTTCGCCCCTGAATTATTTGTTTTTGAGTTGGGACCGTCGATAATGGCCTAAACCTTTTGACAAACGGTCAAGTTGATCCCGCCGTTCACGAGCGAGGACTGGCAGCTGAGCTTGGCTGCAGCCGCGGGCTCATGACGTTCAAGCCGAGACTTCACAACAGGGGATGAAGGATCATGAAGAGATGAAAGAGACAGCAACAAAAAGGCAAATGAGGAGCATCCTGAAGCACCAGAGCCGGTGATCGGGGTGAATGATGAAAGAGAATCTGTACGTCACATATCTTCCACTGTCCTGCGATGATTTGTTCGAGGTAGATGGGAACAGCATAGTAAAAAGTCCGGGAATACTGTCCAAGAATATTATCACAAATCGCGGTAGCTTCTTCTCGCATTCCCAACGGTGGCTACGTCCCGCCGCAGGGCTGGAATCAAGGTCCCCTGGGTCCAGGCCCCGATCTCAACTGGGGTAAATGGAGCTGCCATATTGACAAGACGCAAGCTGCAGCCTACCCCAAGCTTAACAAATCTATTATATAAGACTTGAGACTTGTTGATCTTCGACCGCTCCCGGTGGACGGGAACTCGCGCATTCTCGCACATCGGGGCCGGGTAGCTGAGGGGAAATCGTCGTCAGTCGGGTGGCCGCAGAAGAACGAGTGATCATTGGGATGATTGCATCTATCTTCTCACGGGAAAGCCGGGTTCGACTCGTAGCTGCTCACCAAATGCATTGTCGATCCTAAAAAGAGTACCAAGTAGAAGTCTTGATCGAAAAGATGACCCCACAAGAGGGGAAGGCGACAGACTTCACGATGAAGTCGTGTTGATTCTGGGTCCATTTTCACCTTCATGGGAGAGAGTTGTGAGACCAGGGTCGGAGTGCAACGAGCAGGTCGTGAGAAGAAGAGGGTTCACTTGCCTTGAATCCTTGGAGTGCATCAGGAGACTCCAGACATGCTTCGTGATAAACAAAAGAAACATGAAGAGGCATGGACTCGGATTTCATGATGGCGCATCATGACGCATCCATGTGTGAGAAGAAGGCTCGTACAGCTTGAACCTGGCCACTTCTTTGTCCAACTGCCTCCTCTTCTGGTCGAAGGCATCAAGAAGTTCCGAATCAGAGTCGCTAGTGTTTTCGGGCAAGTTGCCAAACGACGATGCCCAGCCCGATCAGTAATGTCGAGCTGGTGGAAAAACGCGACACCACCAACCCCTGCCATGCTGGTGAAGGATGGAGTAAGGTCGAGCAGGGCAGGCCAGGGCCGGATAGAGGGACAAAGAGCAGGGACGAGAACTCACGTCGGAAGCTCAGTTCGGCTGGCAGGAGATCTGCAGACATGGTAGATTGTCCACCGAGACGACGTTCGAGCCGGGGAGGAGGGCCGTGTTCGTCAAGGTATCATCGTCCGAGGAGACGTGCATCAAGGCGTACGAGATCCTGAGCTCAATGTCGCCCGTCTTCGTGAACGTGCACAACAGCTTCGGCTTCGACATCGAGAGAATCACGGTCTACAGCGCCAACATCCCCAAGTTCACGGACACGTCCGAGAACAAGCACTTGGGCAACAGCGGGACTGGGACCTTCTGGAGGCTGACCAACGGGATCTCGGTCATGGACTCAATGTACGACGTGGACAAGTACCTGCGGAGGGACTGGGTCTCCATCTTCCCCAAGATGGCCGAGGTCCTGAACGGATCGTCCCAACGAGTACAAAGCACTCGTTGAAAACTCCCATCGAGACGATGGCAAGCAGTGAACACTGCAAGAACAGCGAGTGTAAGTGTCGAGTATCACAAGCACGGTAAGTGTGAGTGTCGAATACCACCAGTATAAGCCAAATGTGGGTTGGGGGAGGTCAGTATCGGTAAGTATTGGTTGGGGCAGCCATTACCTTAACGCCAAACACCAAAATGCCAGGAGAAAGAAGAGAGAAAACAAAGGAACAATTGCCTGTGTCTTGTCAGTATCATACCAATGCATTTGCAGTGACGATGGTCAGATCGAGGGACGACTACGACTTCGTCCAGATGCTCATCTACAAGACCAGGGACTCGGACCTGCACACGTGAGTCGCCAAGGTCATAAAGACGCCCGAGAACTCGGGTACGGCCAAGTGCTCGATCTAGGACCTGATCGCGGGCAATAGGGGCCACATGGTCTGGTGCTTCAAGGTGTCGATGGGCTTGCCGATGAACTTCCTATCAGACATGAGCAGGTCCATGGGCGTGGATGGGAAGGAGTTTGAGGGCGGGTTCGTCCTCGAGCCCCAGTCCAGGTGCTACAAGGGGCAATCGTCATCGAGGGGAACTCACTGTATGCCTCGATCATGTCCAAGTTCAACATTTTCATCAACAGATGTGCGTCTACGTGTACAGCTGACGCGTCAGACTAACTAAGAAGGTGGCCTCGACGTCATCGAGGACTTGTTGGGCCTCGAGATCGGTGATTGCTTCGATCACGAGGACTTGTTGAAACTCGAGATCGGCGATTGTTTCGATCGCGAGGACTCGATCCTCCTGATGACCGAGACCGAGTACATGTGCATAGTCGGGAAGGAGCTCACCATCCTGTGCGTCATGCTGAATGCGTTGGCAGCAGCCACAGGATGTTGAGTTCGAATACGTACCTGGCCACTTCCTTCCTTGTGGCCTTAACCTCATCGGGAATGTTGGGCGAATAATTTCCACCACTTTCCACCATCTTCCACCCAACAAATCCACAGGGCACGCCACATCTCCTCATCTCCTCGCTTAATCAATCAATTCTCCAATCAACTCATCATTCCATCAATCCATCAATCAGGTATTTCCACTCACACACCGAACCTGTGGGGCTTCAGGGCCATCTACAGGGAAACGGACTCGATATTCGTCTGGGTCAAGGGCAACACGGAGCAGGTGTACATGAACGCGGGCATCAAGGTAAGACCAAGATCACTGAGCTCACGAGCGGGACTAACATCGTAGGCGTCGATACCAATATAAAGTGGAACCACTAGTCGATCATCATATCGGCCAAGAAAAAGTAAGTACGAAGTGGTCATCCGGGACGGGACGCTAACCAGAAAGGGGCCTAGGCACACACGACCACTGAGATCATCGGCAACATGAGCTTCAGCTCGTACAACAACGACCACCTAGGCCTGGTCCACATGGCGTTGTGTGTCCCGTGCGGGCGCATGATCGAGATGAGGCTCGGGCCTGCGCAACTCCACAGCATCAATTGTCGACTCACCACCGCGTGCGTGTGGGAGGTGTATTGCGCGGGCTGCGCGGAGAAAGACGGTGTCCCGCCACCCAGTGTCAAGGAAGACGTAGTCATGGAAGACAATGTCAATGACTCTTCAGATGGTGTCAAGGAAGACAATGTCAAGGAAGACAATGTCAATGACTCTTCAGATGGTGCCAAGGAAGATGGTGTCAAGGAAGATGGTGTCAAGGAAGATGGTGTCAAGGAAGATGGTGTCAAGGAAGATGGTGTCAAGGAAGATGGTGTCAAGGAAGATGGTGTCAAGGAAGATGGTGTCAAGGAAGATGGTGTCAAGGAAGATGGTGTCAAGGAAGATGGTGTCAAGGAAGATGGTGTCAAGGAAGATGGTGTCAAGGAAGATGGTGTCAAGGAAGATGGTGTCAAGGAAGATGGTGTCAAGGAAGATGGTGTCAAGGAAGATGGTGTCAAGGAAGATGGTGTCAATGGCTCTTCAGATGGTGTCAAAGAAGGCGATGTCAAAGAAGGCGATGTCAAAGAAGGCGATGTCAAAGAAGGCGATGTCAAAGAAGGCGATGTCAAAGAAGGCGATGTCAAAGAAGGCGATGTCATGGAAGACGATCCCATGGCAGACCGTGGCAGTGGCAGGCTAGACGGTCTAGTCAATTACGCGGACAGAAACGGCTTCACCTTCATGGACCTGGCGATGAACAAGATCGGCCGCACAGGCAGGCGCTACAAAAAGACGACCTTCCCGAACCCAGGAGCCTACATCAACATATTCGCTTTCATTCGCATGTTCACGCCCGCCGAAGTCACGTTCGGCTGCATTTACCCGCGCGGTATGGGCATGGACAAGGACATTGAGATTATCTCGAACTTCTTCGCCCTGGACAAGTCCACGATGCGCACGGTGCGCCCAATCATTCTTTCTGAACCAATAGATGCTCGCGTTCTTTTGGCCGCGCACCAACAAGGATATCACCAACAAGGATATCACCAACAAGGATATCACCAACAAGGATAAGGAGGTGGAGGAGAAGGAGACCTCGGACTTCCTCGACGTGGAGCAGTGGAGGGTGTGCCTTATGGTGCCGTCGGACACATAGATGTTCACATGCTTGTTGACCCGTGGAGATGCGGCTTCGTATCCCGCTTTCTCCCGCGCCTTCGTGGTCGGGTCTTCAAGTCGCAGTTATTCACATACAGATAGATCTATTAGCTCTATATCGCTATGAATCTAATGACCTTCATCAAGTTGATGCCGTTCTTTGCTTGTCTTCGAGTCTGGTTGCGCACCCCTCCTCTCGGTGCCGTTCCAGAGGGACTCGCTGTAGCTGCTATCGTACTCGTGCGCGTAGGTCCTCCTGCGGTGGGCGCCTATGCCTCCTGGTGTCCGGGCTCACCGTCGTCACACCCTTATTCTTGGTGTTGGACTCGTACGTTGGCAGCTGGAAACTTCGGGGCACCATCACCCTCCAACTTGTTCTACAATTTGGATGTGACCTTGTCTACACTCTCGGGGTTGTCCGTGTCTCTGTTCGGCGACACGCGCGTGGGCTTGGTGATCTTGATGTCCGGGCACAGGATAATCCTGTCGTTCTTCCTCCCCATCCTGAACGAGATGAATGGCCACAGCAAACCATCAGAGCTAAAGTTCCAGGCAAGGACGACCGTTGGCGGCCTCCCAGTTGGAGATCCAGCCCCCTGTCGCGAGACAGATAGACGGTGAAGAGAGAAAGACTGTTGAGGTTATTGGAGCTCTGAGCAAGAGATGCCTTTTACTCCGTGGCATCACGAGCATGAACATGAAGATGGACGTTGTTATGACACATTTCTTGTAGAACGACGGGAGTCGGTGGCAAACAGGGGAAGTCGGACAATGGCATGGTTCATGCTATCCTCGAAGAGCCAAGGGCTGCTGCAGAGGTTTACATGCTATTCGTACTGAGACCAGATAGATAGACGCCAATACCGAGTACCGAGTCACAATTCAAACGCATTCACAGGCCCTCCCTTTTCCTCACCTCATTTGAATCCTTTCCATATTTGAATTTGGTCACGGCATGGGAACGCCGGTTTGCTTTTGAGTCAGTATTGAGCAAACAACGACTTGGAGCCCGCCGTAAATGATGCGGCATATCTCACCATCATCGCGTGTTCGTCCTGGGTGAGGAGGATCTTGATCAGATGCTCGTGGAATATATTGCTACGGCCTTGAACGAAGGGTGGATTTAACCACTCAGTGTCACTCCACCAGGACTAGTGATGGAGTAGTGCCATATTTCGTATATCCCTACCGAGTTATATCCCCACCAAGCTACATATGTCACAAGTCACAATGAGTTTCCAGAATGCCGGGTGGTGGTTGCTGAAGACCTTGAGTTTGGCGTTGAGGTAAAAAGTAGAGATAGACGAAGCCGCCAAACGCGAGGCGGTAGTGTAGCCAATAGGCGGGAAACGTCGAAGCTCTCAGCACCAAGCAAGCACTAACCGGGAACCAGTTGACCGGGCAGCTCATCAATCGGCCATCGTTTGTCGATGCAGCCTTTGTGGTCGTTTTCGTTGTCGTCGTTGTCTGGAAGTTGTCGCTTGGCCTTGACCGGAGAGCTGAGCTGACCAGTGTCACAGTCGTGACCGCCGTCAACGTGTGGGTAATGACTGGTGGAAAGCCACTGACACAGCAACGCTGGTAAAGACTTGACGAGGAAGAGTTCCAGAGACAACTGGCAGACTAAATTGCATAGAGAAAAGCAGACAGAGGGTCTTAACCTCAAGGCGGGATGTTTGTTCGCGCCCGTGCGGGTGTCGTAGACAACACTGACAATACTAGTAAGTAAGGTCATCGGGAATTATAATGGGGTATCTCATCAACCTCGTACAAGACTTTCAAACAGGAACTGTGTATCATCCTAGAAGGACAGGATGTGCTATGATGGGAAGAAGAACAAGATGTGCTACGACGGGAACTTTCTTTGGGCTCGACTTGCGATGAGCGTACCGCTGCTGCGGTGCCTGTTTTGTGCCTGTCAGTGGAGGAAGTCGATGGACTGACTTGGGAGCTCGGAGGGGATGGCGAGCAAGAAAGTGAATTCACCAGTCCCAATTCTTTACGTGGGAATCTATTGTACCAGACCGTAAGTGAATGGGAATTCGAAGAACTGGATATGTGATTAATGACACAAAGGTCTTTTTCTTTCTCTCTTTTTTGGTAGGGGGTTAGGGCGGGACCTATATAGGATACGACCAAGATTCCACTTTGCTCAGGACATGAGTCAATGACGCCCTTTTCTTTTCGATCGTACCATACCACTCGCTGCATTTCGGTGCATTCAAAGTGTATCCGTGACATGGCCATGTCTGTCCACTTGTCCCTGACCTATTACTACCATCACTCTTTTCGTGGGCATCAAAGAAGTGAGTACTGATATTCATTTCCTTCCCACGACTGTAGGCCCAACTGCGATTGCCAAAGCGACCGGTGCAACATAGATGGAAATAGCGGGTCAAGACGAAGAAGTGGTAGACTCGCTTCGAAACCCGGACATGATATCGGTGGGGGAAGAACGTGGTGGTCAAGCCAGAGACGCCGTGTTTTGCCCGATGGTGCCGGGAGAACTGCCTCCAAGGGGTCTGCATGTGTGTGAGCAATTGCGTACGCGACGAGGCCACTGAAAAGCACCGGCAATGATAGCGGCAGAAAAGAACACGGCAAATACCTCTCTAATCGCAAAATCAGTGTCAAACACGAGAAAGACGAACCCATGTTGACCGCAGTAGCTGGGAGCTCAAGCTCCGACTCCGGCTCAACAAGAAGACGATGGCAGGAGACACAGGGTGGGAGTGGTCCCTCGACGCAGAACGTTACCTTCCTGCTTTCCATGGCGCCGAAGCTGGTCTCCTGACGAACTCGGACTTTGGTGCCAACGTCAGCATTTTTACCTCGCAGCTGCGTTGGATATGACACAGACTACAGACATCAGGATACACTGCCTGAAGGGACGACTCCTACTTTCTCGAACCGAGAATCCAATTTTGCAGAAGGACTTCGCTGCATCCGATTTACAGGGGAGGCATGTTCGTTCCAACTAGCTCCCCACTGGAGCCTGTGCCTAGCGAGACCACTTATAGGTAAGCGTAAAGTATCCCAATGCTTGTTCGTAGCTTCTACTTTCTACGGTGAACGGACGTATCCTTTATCATTAGTAGCGGATATGTAGAGTCCGCTTCTCTAAATCAAGCATAATCCCTCTTCATACTCAGCTTCTACACCGCTTACTTACCATCGAGGACTCCGATCGCCATGTATCCAACATCTTCCTCGGGACGAACATCCCCAAGTCGAACCATCAAACCACCCAGCCGCTTCGACTGGTCCGCGGCGGCATCCTCCATAGACGATACGTGAGAAACACCGGCAACTTTCTTACCGCGAACATCAACGCCCTCCAGGGGGCCAAAATGAAGAGTGGTGCATAACTCCCTTGAATTTTCCATGCTGAGATAGTCCGGGATATACCTCTTGGCTGCAAGCCCGGCGCCGGTCAAGTCTACCTCTCTACCTCTCTAGACTCGAGAAATAGAAAGAGACATATCCCCAATTCCGATGATTGTCCTCCTCAGGTTGTGTTTGCCGAAAGCAATATGAATGTTTCATCGGTTGACCATCCCTTCTGGACAACGAAAGATTTGGAACACATCGTGTTACATCAAATGGCAGCATTGCTCAGCAGCTGGGGGTTATATCGAGAAGACTACTTCCAGCGTCGATATCAATCCAAAACCGACCGCAGCTGCAGCGCTTCTGAGGTTCTTGGTCAGAGCAATATTGCATCTTGGAAGAGTGGCCGTATCCGCCTAGCATTTTGCGGTACATCACGGAGGCTAGCATCAGAACAAGGCGTCACTCATCAATCACGAATCGCTGGAAAGGCTCTCTCATAATGTGCCTTCCTTTCGCACCTTTTGTTGGCAATGACGCGTGTTCCAGTTTTCTTTGCAAGTTTCTCGTCCCATTCCCAAGGCGCCTCTGGGTGACTCTGGGCGTCTACCTCGTCGAGCGGCCCGAAGAACCTCACGCCACTCATGTCAATGGACGGAAAGTTGTCCAGATCTTTATCACCAACTACCCTTGAGACGATTCCCGGCCAGGTGGGCAAGTGAGTCCACTTCGACGCCCGCCTTTGCCGAGTTCACATTCAATAGCGACCAATATATACGCCAACATCAGCTACGTCGTTTTGTCGGCCCACCCATCGCCTTGACCTTCCCATCACCTCCCATCGCCACCCATCGCCTTTCATCGCCTTTCATCGCCTTTCATCGCCTTGACCCTCACAACCTCTCCTCCCCCTTTCCCCCCAACCTGAATCATCACCGACCAGACAGCCAACATCAGCCGCGCGCCAACTGCTTACTTGGACATCCACATACATGACTTTGTACGAGGTTTCCGAGGCACACAAAGAAACAGCAGCGACCAAGTTGAGAAGACGGTCCCGTATTGTTTTTCAAGCTGGCCTCGAACATACATACCGGTCGTTCTTGTACAGCAAATAATCCTAACAGGTCCGCAGTCATGGGATCATAGACAATTTCGGCGTGGGGCGTCGAAGCTCCTGTGCCGTTTCTAGACAACGCAATTCCTTCAAGTTGCCATCAAAAAAACGCCTGGCGTCGTCCAAAACATGGTTTGATTGGCCAGCGGGGGGAAGGTCGTCTGCGAGGCAGCTGGAAAACCTTTTCCTTCTGTGTGATGCACAATCCCGTCTGAGCATACCCTTCGCGGGCTCTTATAGCTGGTCTTTTTGTTCTGTATTGATATTCTCATCTCATTGAGTAAAGGAGCGTCCCGAATGTATGTGGCAGGCCTCCAGATTGACATTTTCCGACGGCAATTCTTTCATCATAGAGGCGGTCTCTCAATATCGAAAAGTTGTCTCTGGAGTGCAGTCTCTCTCGAGTGGCTCCCATACGATTTTGATTGTTCCTCTTCGCTCTTTTGTGCAGCCTCGAGATTGTTATCAATCAGCGACTTCTTCTGGGTTCGCGAGATCCAATCTCCCGCCGTCGTAAAGTTTGGTCTTGGCCCAAGTGAAGCAGCTAGCCGGGTCAACAGGGACAGCTTTAGAGGTCTACACAATCTTCGCTAGCCACATACCTGTTCCTCTCATTCGTGTCGGTGATGACACGTTTTCAATTTCTCCAGGCCAACAACGCGAGACGATCGGACAAGACTAAATCTTCTCCTTCGGACCGCCGTCGCCAGCCAGGAGTGCCTCGAACACGCGCCCAACAAATTGAACGCTTCAAATGCTGGGCCAAGAGGAGGACTGTATCGAAGACAGATCAAGTCCCTTGACCAAGTTATGCACCCAGCGCAAATGAGGCCAAAGCCTGGCAGATTCGACCAGCAGACGATTCTCCTCTATTCACCACCACTACGACGTCGATGGTGAGCACACTCGGACCTCCATCGAAAGCATGATGACACTTTTATCAACAAGCGCCCAACGGCAGGAAGTCGTCCCTCACACAGACCACGTCTCCCTCGTCGACGACATTGACGTGTCGAGTTTCCATTTGACGGTAGCGCCTTAGAAATTGTAGGCGGACCGAGCAAAAGGCGCGGAAGAGAGTGTTGACGAAGAAGACCCTCTGCTCTTTGCAAGGATGACAGCTGGACAAAACTCTCCACGATCGATTCGACCACACTGAGCACCCTCTCAACTACCACCACCACGCCTTTTACTTCGTGAACAGGAAGCTCGACAGCTTCTACCTCGGCTGTGGGGGACATCTACTACAACAACAGCGTCGGCGACTGATGATTTGGGCGATACATCGAGCAAAATTCGAGCAGTGGAATACTCATCAGTGACCAAAATTAACCACAATCAGCACAATAGAGCCCACGCAAAGGCTGGATCCAGGCCGATATCCTAGACAAGAAGACCTCAGGGCGAACATGGGAAACTTGCAAGGTCCAGTCAGTATGGGTTGATATATCGCAAGCACAAGCCCGTCTACTGGTCCCCCTAGTTTACGAACCTCGTCTCCAACCAGGAAATATCAGCCTGTTCTTTCTCATGGTGCCATCTTGCATGCACGCCGTACATCGCCGCGGCGGACCATCGAGTGGGACATCATCGACGACTTCAAGAACGCCCTTGACGAAGGGGGAGCGAGGCATCGACCGTCGAAGGTATATGCAGCATACCGACCTAGAATCATCGGTGCCCAGGAATCCGCGAGATCAATACCCCTTCTGGGTCAGGAAGTGGGTTTGCTGTCCTGGGGGTTGAAAAGCGACAGAATGGTCATGATTGGCGAGTACATGACCTCTTTCGAGCGTTTCCCACAAACTGTTTTGGGCCTCCTCTCCTCGGCAACCAAACTCCCACTGCCAGCTCATGGTGGCAGCTGTAATGGGTTGAACCCAGGAATGGGCCTGGTTCTGGCGAACCAGCGCCAAGACTAACGCCAGGACTAACGCCACCACCGAGACACGCACGGTAGCAACTGAGACACCGTACGCAAGGAAAGGCAAGGGAGAGAGACAAAGTGTAAGAGGAATGTAGGGCGTGTACGAAAGAGGAAGGACAAGGGAGAAAGGGGAAGACAATGGATATCCCTTACAGGGGAGCGTACGATATAAGGAGAGAGAGAGACAGGGTGTTTTTCCTTCTTCCTCTCTCCTCAGATTTATCCTCCTTATTACTAGGTTGGCTAGCTAGTTGCAGAACTCTTTCTAAACCCTCACAGCAGCCAACAACGGACTGATCGGTATGTTTCGACGAAGGAGCACGTCAAACAAAATGCGTCTTCCCGACTCCTCGAAGTTTGCAAAATCCGAACCGGCGACGGATTGCGGCGGTGTTTTTTTGGGGTGAGTTTGCCCCAAGCGAAAGAAAAGCGCTGTGACGCCAAGGAAGAAGATAAAATCCTACATATCCGGTATATTCCCTTGTACGACGACGACGAGGTGGCGTTTGCAGGGCTCCCCAGACACGGTGCAGGTATAGGATGGATGGCTGAGGCCGTGAAAGGCCTTGTCAGATCATGTCACGATACGACGTGGCGCAGGGCCTCCTCGTCCTGCTCGTCGATCTACTCATCGATCTGCGGGAAAACGATCAATCTCTCTGTCAACAATCCACGAGTAATCAAGAGTCGACAGAAGAGTCTGCTCTCTTGCCTACTGAAAGCTAAAATCAACACATATAGTCGAAACTAAAATGAAAAAAAAGGCGACAACGCGAGCCAACTCTTGATCAACAGATACATTCATCGAATGAGGACGAAGAGTCACCGCGATGATGTGACTACCAATCAATCCCTTCGGACTTTCTGCCTGTTATTTTGCGCGGAGGCAGGATTATATCCTCCCACTGGCCCAAGCAGCCCGCTTCTGCCTCGTATGGCGAACAATGGCGAGAAGCGAACCTCCACCATGACATTGTCCGATGCCATGTCTCTGTCCATGTGTCAATCAGAGCAAGCCCTCGGAAACAGACTCAGCAATTGGGGGTGATGACAGAGTTGTGCTTGGGAGAGGAGTGGTATGAAGCGCTTGAGCATGCCCCAGATCGCGTGCACACCCGTCGCGTTCTCCAGCTCGAAAAGCATAGATCCTGGTGCTTCTCAGGTACCTGATCTCTCTCTTTTGATTCCGTAGCATTCGCACGATGAAAGATGGGGAGGTAACACAACTTTTTCAAACATGCCTGCAGGTATCCCTTGCCGTGACGGAGGCGTCCCCGAGGATCGATCATTCGCGATTTCGAACGAAGAATCTGTAGTAGTCGACACAAAAGCGCTGCAGGCTCGGAAAGCAGGGTCAATTCGGAATCCACGACTTACCGGCAGGCTTTCATTATATCAGCCCACAGCTTGTCCATCTTGATTTAGTGGACCACCTTGGCTCTCTCATTTCAAATTCTTTGGCGAGCTCAGCACAAACAAACGTGCTATATCTGAGGTGGTTATCCCGAGAAGCCTTGGGAAATACGTCAAGTGAGAATCAGAGCTCGATCAATATCAAAAATGACAACGACTCAAATCCGGCTTGTGCGACATCATAACGAACGCCACGTAAACAAAGGCAAGCTCAAACGCCGCGTTCGCGTGTCTACAACACAGGCAAAAACTAAAGGCCTCTCAAAAAGAAGAAGCACCGCGCCGGACACGGGTCGCAAATGCAGCGAATTCGACAGATGCGCTCAGCTGTGCATTCGGCGAGAATGATGCGGTTCTCGGCATCGGCTATCGGCCCATGTACAGAGCCACGACAACTTTATGGCGGAGGATGTAAGAACAAGAAGAGGGTTGGGGCTCCGAAGGGGGCTTTCGAGTTCGAGATATGCTGATCCACTGGCTGAAGGGAGGGAGGGGGGAACAAAATTCAAAGTGCGTAACTCGCTTGGTACGAAAAGCGCGTCTTCTTTTCAACTGGGCTGGAGCCCAGCGCCAAGTCCAGGGACACTGGGTCACTGGGTAATCAACTGGGCAACACTGGGTTCCAGGCAGGTCATAGGCAGGTCCGAACTCTGCCGGTGCCAGCCGGCCTAGTTGAATGGGTAGATGGGGGAGGGGTGGAGGACTGGGATCTTACGCAAATCCAATTTCTTCTGCTGTTGATGGGGGTTCAAGGTGTACGGGATCGATGCCAACGAGAGCCGCATCCAGCAATGGGTATTTCCTTGCCAGGGGAGGAAGAAGATGGCCCGTCCGTCGGAGAATCCCCAAAGCGACATTGGGTTCGCGGCGGTCCGCGCATTCCGGGTCACGCCGCCGACTTCGCAGAATGGCAATTCACCTCCCAGGTTCGCCACGAACAGCTCATCCATCTGTCCCGACGGACAGCTTAGTGCTCGTGGGCACGGGCAGACGAATGCTGGGCGTGGCGGGACTGGACCCAGCCGACGCGCACAACTTGACGGTGAGTTTCGGCCCCGACCAGCGCCGCGAAGTACGTGTCGGTGAGCTTCCGGGAGAGCAGGTGTCCGGGGTAGGGAAGGTAGTCGGAGCGATGATTTGGTGGAGTTCTGGCGGCAGAGAAGCGAGACGCAATTGTCCCGGCGACCGAGCTCACCATGATTCATCAACAACTTCGCTAGAAGCATCTTCATTCAACCCGCAGTCGCAGTTTCGCTCCAGAACTCTCGCAGACATGGCTTTCCGATCCGCTTTCGACTCCAAAGACATGGTACGTGTTCTCCTCTGTTGGTCGCGTCGAGTTACGCAGGTTGGATCCGTATGCATTGGAGATGCCTCGCCGCCGCTACCTTTCACCGATACCTCTCTCCGATACCTCTCTTCGATACCTCTCTTCGACACCTTTCACCGATACCTTTCACCGATACCTCTCTTCGATACCTCGCCATCGCTACCTCGCAAAGAGAGGTTTTGGGATCAATTTGCGACACTATTCGAGGTTGTTGACGATGGATTGGAGGGTGTGCTTGATGTTTACACTCCGGGAGTTGAGGTCGCCCAGATCTTCTTGCTGTCCCTTTTGCTTGGTTTAAATCCTTTTGCTTCTCCGCTCGAGGATTCGACGCCGCAGATGGCGCACACCAAAGTCCCTGGTCGACCGACTGACTGCCAGTTTCTACTTACCACACTATGAGCACGACCTCTTCTACCACTACTTCGCGTGCCGATCGTTCTCATACCCATCCTGGTCGAAGGGCTACAAGCACAAGCTCAGCCAGCACCTTACCCTCGGCTTGTTATGTGTCAAAGAGATGGGCTTGCCAGAGGTGGCAACAAAGTTCGCCGAGGACCTTCACATCACTTGTCTGGCATACGACCATCGAGGGTTTGATTCTTCGGATACTGGCTCTGGCCAACCCAGACAAGAGGTCATAACCTGACTGCAGAGCAACGACATGCGCGACGCCATCACATACGCGCAGACCAGGGAGGAGGTCGACAGGTCTAAGATTGCCCTGTGGAGGTATTCCCTCTCTACCGCTGAGGCCGTGTATGTGGCGGCCACCGATCGACGGGTCAAGGCTGTGCTCGCACTAGGGCCGGGCATGGACGGCACCCAGGTCGTGAGAAGGCTGGCACCACCTCACGCCACATTGGCTATCCAGGGTTTGCTCTGTTGGTTGCGTCGAGTTGGGGAGGTCAATTGACTTACATCCGGGAAATCTCCCGGTTTCAGACGAGAATAAGAGTTATCGGGGCAAAGGTTCACGAGTTGAACGGGCGCGGCGTTTAGGCGAAAGATGTCTGTGCCGGGACGGTGAGTAGAGACGTGACAACCGAATGAGACGGTAAACGAGATGGAAAAAATCAAGGCTCTTTACATTCTTTTTCACATTTTCTTTTGTCTGACGACCTACCCACCTGAATTTTATAGCTACAAATATGCCAACAGCGGGGGTGTGCTCCTTGGCTCGACGACAGTGAAGATCCTCGACGTAGTTATAGGTGAAGAGCGAGGGCTAAACGAGATAGGCGAGATTCTTTGCTAGTAGTCCCCAGATTGTAATAGGGTATCTTATAAACCCAAAGAAAACAGCCGAGACGTTTAGAGTAGACGGCTTCCTACGTACCGTTGATATTAGTAGTATCGATGATGAAAAGGCTTTATCTATATTGTTTGTCGAATCAAGGAGATGATCAAGGTCAAAGGTTAACAGGCAGCCCTAGCGGAGCTGGAAAGTCTCCCTGCTGGGACACACTGCCGTGGATGATTGTACCGTACTGGGGATACCTAACGAATATAGTGCCAAACGACCAAATTCATTTTTAGAAATGTACGATGTGTGTCAAAGCCTGTGGCGCAGATGATCACGTCAACTTCCCCCTCTCTCTTGGCTGTCTGGATCGATGATGCCCCTTTTCCGTGATCTTTTGCAGCTGCGATGCAAACGCCGTGGTTTTTTTTTCTCGCCCGTCAGGGCTTCCAGGAGTCGGGCGACGGCACCCAACGAAGAAGAACTCGGTCGGCATGATCTTCCGAACCACGTTCAGGTCGCAAAATCATATGTCTTTGAACAGGAGTTCCAAAAGTGCCTTAAGGAGAACGGCGCGCAGCCAGGCCAGAGAAGACAATCCAAGGCTGGCTGGATGGAGTGCAGTGGATTGATCGATAATGTGAGGAGGACTGATTCTCGAATTCGGCTCGTGGCTGGTCCAGGATCTCATTCAAGCGGTGATTCGGTTGGGCTGGCCAGGAGGAGGCGCAGGCCCCCAAATTGGGGTTGCCGCGGTGTGTCGTCGAGTTAAAACATGTTGGACGCACAATCAAGGAAGCCGTGCCCGCACTCTTTGTAGCGTTGATCTCGCGGAGGAGGATGGCTTGGTAGGAGTCCGAGATGGAAGTCTCCCTGTAAAGAACGATAAGGTATTGAGTCAAGGCCGCAGTTGAGGATGCTTGGGGATCAAGTCAGCGATGATAAGCGCGCAGGGAGGTGAATGTCGGCAAAGCAAAGACATGAATTTTTCCATTGTGAGTCCCCACGATCATTTGATCGATGTGTGTACCAGATCGATAGATGTAGACATGAAGACAGGCTTGGCGATGGATATGAAGATGGAGACACAGATATCATCTTCATGTATAATTGGAGAGAGTCTATTAGCTAAAGAGGCTTTGGTGAGTGACAAGAGACAGCTTGGAGCTGGGCGTGGGTGGTGTGCATCAGGATGCTCTGGGGCGTATTGTCTGAGCTTGACAGGAAAGGCATCTTCTTGGAGTCCTTGGAGAGCGACTCTTTGTTCTGAAGCGTAGATCTTCGCCAGTAAAGACTTGCTGAGAAGGAAAGATGAGAGAGTCAGATTTACGCCGGACATGGTCGGCGTAGCTCGATCATCATCTCGAACGAGACTCCTTTCTACGAAAAAGGCCGCGATCAACAGGATCATGGAGGTGGAATCGTCTACGACCCGGCCAGCACGGACTCCCAGCGTATCACGGCCTCCATCATGATGGTGGTCAGATCCTCGGTCCCGCCCGAGAGGCTATGCGGGGCCTTCCACGCGATGTCGCCCACCCTAGCCTTCGTGCACGCGAGGGAGTGGCCGTACACGTGTCAAAACGAGTACCCCTGTCACCGAACAGCCAAGCACACCGCCCATATGACAGCCCCTTACCATTTAAGCACCGCCTGCTCACCGCCTCAGGGAAGCCCCTCCTTCCTTCCTTCATGCTTTCAGTCTTGGTTGAAATATACTCTCAAGGAATACCTCTGACTACCTGTTTCCCATCGCCACCCTCTCTCTGCCTATTTACTTAGGCCGCCCCTCACAACACCATATCAAGTAAGTCAGCCAAATAACTTCCACCACCTTCCACCATCTTCCACCACCACAACCAACATCCGTCCCGCCACCGCAGCCACCATCGCTCCTGACGAACTATCCCGCCTACACACCACCACGACTACCATTCCTCCCGATGAGCAATCCCACCGCCGGCGAAACCCCGTCGAACATGACCGACCACACAGCGGTCCAGCAGGGAGCGATCACCCAGAATGAAGTGAGCCAGGAGGGAGTGATCACCGAGGATGAAGTGAACGAGCAGGAAGCGATCATCGATATTGAAGTGAACGAGGAGGGAGTGATCATCGAGACTGAAGTGAACGAGCAGGGAGTGATCACCCGGAATGAAGTGAACGAGCAGGAAGCGATCATCAATATTGAAGTGAACGAGGGAGTGATCACCCAGAATGAAGTGAACGAGCAGGGAGTCACGCAGGTTGCTGGTGACCAGACAGCCCAAGAAGCACCATTGGAGTCGGTGGATGACAACTTTGCAGCCTACAGTAATGCGATTGGCGAAATCAATTCGCACATTCTGTCCAAGGAGCTGGTAGCTGCACGCGAAAAGCTGTTGACATTCACGGACCGGTTGATCAACTACACTGATGTTGGTGCGTCGGCGGACATTTCCTTTCTCGCCCTCCTCTTCTTCTGTTTTGGCTGGCAACTAATCGTGTTTCCACGTCACAGGAACTGAGCGGGCGGTAGACACCATGGATCGGGAAGCCCAGGGAATGTCGAAGAAGGCCGAGCGGGCGGTAGACACCATGGATCGGGAAGCCCAGGGAATGTCGAAGAAGGCCGAGTATCTGTGGAGCCAACTCAACTACTCCTGGCTGACCCTTCTCAATGGTCAAAACGATCTGATGAGTGACGCTATGGCCTGCATGCTAATCGGGCTGTGGACAGGCCGAGAGCTATTCTCGCCACAACATCACGCTGTTACCAAGAAGGTGTCGGAGGCGTTGGGTCGGAAACTGGTCAGCCTTGGCCCAAGGGTGTCGAGCGAAGGCGTCTCGCCGCCCTCGCCCCTAGCCATACTTCTTTTCGGATCCGAGACCTCGACGCACCCTCTGCAACGCCGGTGCAGACTGTTGGGGGAGACTCTGCTCGCTCTTTCTGGCCCATCGATGGGGGGAAAAGTCGACGAGACGATGGCGAAAGAGACGGCGCAGGTGCTAGAGACTCTCTTCGATAGGGCGGAATCAAAGTTCATGGGGTCGGAGGGTCTCAAGATCTTTGATCTGGGAATGGACGGTGTGAAAGAGCTCCACAGTGAGTTCGTCTGGCTCAACGATCTGGCGCGTGGGTTCAGGCAGTATTTCTCTCCCCCCCGTCCGGACGTCAGGGCCGAGAATATACTTTCTGTCGAGAATCTGGAGGAGATGGTGAGCATTGTCCTCAAACACAGCGACAAGTGGGAGCCAAAATCACAGGTCAATCACGAAAGGAGTATATGGGAGAGAGACATCATTGAGCGTGAGTTTGCTCTCTTGCCCCCCTGCTTATTCTAGACACACACCAACTAATCTGCGACCCAGAGATCGAGAAATGCGTGGCTCATCCCTACCATGAAATGGTTGGCCAGTCTCCAATGGAAAGTACAAGCACCGCCGCACAATAGACTGCGCCCGGCCGTCGGCTTTGCGGCTTCTCGGGGGTGGGACATGGGCGCGGGAGCTTTCCGAAGACATTATTGGTCGTGAGTGCTGCTCTCTGCCTGTGCTGGTCCGGAGACACACCAACTAATTTGCTGCTCAGTTGTCATGAAATGCGTGGATTATCAATACTATGAAATGGTTGGCCGGTCTACAGAGAAAAAGCACAAGCAACGCCGCACAGTAGACTGCGCCTGGGTTATCGGCTCTCCGGCCATGGTCATCCTCTCTTTTGTCCTCAGGCCCTTAGAATGGCTGGTGCAATGTCCCCCAAATCCCCTCTAAATGAGCAGTCTGTCCATCTTTGCCTCCGTCAAATTTCAATTTGCATCCTCAAACTTTCACTTTGTCTTCTCAAACTTTCAATTTGCCTTTTGCCTCCTCAACCTTTCATTCTGAACCTACGGGCACCACTGTCAGTGAGACATCTTGTATCAGACCCATGAGAACGATGGCTGCGGCAACCAGTGCCTTGACCTTGTCCTCCGGGATGTTTGATGACGGGAACTCACCTTACTGTTGCGGCCCCGGGTAGTATTGGTGATGACCATAGTACTGATACTGATCAGAGTATTGGGTTTGATCATAGTACTGCTGCTGTTGATAGTTGAATGGCGAACCCCACTGACCCTGTGGATTCGACACCCACTGATGGTATGGTGACTGCCCGGCGACTCCGTTGTTCATCGGGTAGTTGGGGTAGGGAGCCGCATTGTGGGAGGAGAGTCCTCCAGACGACATCGACTGCTGCTCCAGGGGAGCCACGCGACTCGGCGTTGGTGTGGGCGAACCCCTCGTAGCAGCGTTGGTTGGGCTGGAGTTGGATGGGACAACGTCGGAAGTAAGAACCTCATCCCCAGTCGTGCTGCTACCATACTGAGTGCTGGTAGACGCATTGGTGGGAACTGTCGTTGGGAGACTGGCCTCGGTGAAGGTCGACGAATTGCGTTGTTGTGTGTTGATGGCCGGGTACAGGTCGAATGTGGCGTGTGGCACCTGCTGTGTCGAGAATCCGTCGTTGCCCTCCCCGAGGGTAGCAGACACGGGCGTGTTGAGCTGAATATGGTGTTCCATCTGGCTCTTCATCTCCGCCATCTGTGTCTTGTGGCTTTCCTCCTGTGTCGCCATCTGAGCCATCATGTGGTTAACACCCTTGCTCAACCTGTCGATCCGGCTCTTATTATTCACCTCGGCGTTGATGGTGCCCCTCAAGCTTTCCACCTGTGACAACACCTCGGCCTTCACCTCTGCCTTCATCAGGGACGTGGTGGATTCGAGCACACTCCGCAGTTGGCCAGCGTACTGATTCTTCCAGCTCTCAAACTGTTTCTGAACTCCGTTCATGACCTCGACCTCCCTGGCCTTGACTGACACGATGAGGCGATTGAGCTCTTGTGTCACCTCGGCGAATCTTTTGGATCTTTCTTTCTCAACGCACTCATTGATCGCCGTGATCTCTTCATGTTTCCATTTCTCGAGGTCCAAGTTATGCTGCACCCGCTTCGTGTCAAATTCGGTCATCAACTGCGCCTCCTTGGAAGACATCAAGTTCTTGAGGTCGAGCTCCCTCTGCTCCCGCTTGAGGGAGAACTCCTTGTCGAGATCGGCCTCCTTCTTCTTCCTCGAGGCAAGAAGTTCTTTCTCGTCTTGGAGCGTCGCCTTCCTCTGCTGCTCCTCCATATGGTCAGACAACTGTTGCATACGTTTGCTCCGTTCGGCTTGCAACTCTGTCTTGAAATTAGCCTCCCACCTGGCTCTGACGGCGGGCTTTTGTGTCTCGAGATCCTCGACGATCCGTGCCGAATGGTTGACTCTGTGCTCAATGAGGTCGGCGTTGATCGCCTTGAATGCGTCGGCCTTGTACTTGTCGACCTCGACAAGGGCTTCTTTCATGGCCTCTTCTTTGGTTTTTCTCACTGTGCTGAGATACCTTCGGTCCATCAACACATCCTCATCCGCATCTTCGTTGAGTTTGTTCAACTCGGTCTGCATGTCCTCGACCTTTTTCAGGAGCGCCAGCTCTCGTTCGGCCAGCCGCTTCGCCCTCTCGTACTGCTTCCCGGTGTTGCTCTCCCCCTCGTCGGTGCGGGCATCTTCGAAGCTGCAGGGCAGACCCTTTTCTTGGCAGGTCTGGCACGTTTCTCCAGGTGTCTCACCCTTGGCTTGTTTGCCGCCACCACACGTGTCCGCTGTGCTCTGCCCCATGTCTTTAGCCACCTCATTGTACGCCTTGCAGTGCAGGCACAGGCCATTTTTTCCGTTCAGGATGCCGGTCGGGTTTTCGGCGGAGGCGTCGGGCTGCACCCCGGGGCTCACGGTTGCGGAGTCCATGGTCTTGCGGCGCGTGAGGCGTGCCCGTTTTGGTGTGTCTTTTTCGTTACCGGAAGCTGAGCGCTTCGCAGTCTTCCTCGGAGTAGAAGTTCTCGCGGCCTTTGTTGCAGCAACCTTGGTTGGTGCAGGCGGTGTTGACGAAGGCATGGTCGACACAGGCATTGTTGACACAGCCTTTGTTGCTGCAGCCTGGGTTGGTACAGGCGTGGTTGACTTTGGCATTGCTGACGCAGGCATTGCTGACACAGGCGGTGTTGACGCAGGTGGTGCTGACACAGGCGGTGTTGACGCAGGCATGGTTGATTCAACTGCTGAGGATGCACGGTCAGTACAGCCCATGCAGTGCTTCGAGGAGCCAGAGGGTCACGGAAATGGGGATGGCCTACTGATACTCGACTGGCGAGTCTGGGCCGTGTTTTGCTGGGCAGGTTGGACAACAATGTCAGTAAGGCTGGTCAAGGAGGCTTTCGAGAGGCTCGGAGAAGGATGGAACCTTACTTTTGGGTTGGCCGGCTGTGGGCTGGGATGTTTCGTCCGTCTTGGCACCCATTGTATCTGGTAGGCGCCACCGCACTTGATGACCCGCTAATTCTAGTATCATTAGAATAGACCGCAAGAAATCTCTGGGAGTAAGATCACATACTCGAAGCAGGAGTCTCAGGAATCGCTTCTAACCCGCCGGGCTTGAGGGAAAAGCAACGGAAATGGTTCTGATCTGTGAGCTGCTGCCTCCTCGTGTCGGCGGCAGCGGTAGGTTTGAGTTCACGCAGGCGGTCGACAAACACTGTGTCCATGGAAACGTGGCAGTGAAAACGTGGCAATGATAGAAGGGGGAAGAAGCTCGCGATAAAGGGGAAGAGGATTACGAGTCGGTCCCCGGGAGATTACATGCTAAATAACCCTTCCTTCCATGAGCGGCTTTCACATGCTTCAACGCATTCTGGTTTGGGACTGGTGGTGTCGTGTGTCAACTATCCCTTCGCAAGGGGAACGTACCTGTCACACCTAGCAAGCCAACATGGGAATGAGGGCTCATGGGGATGGGAAAAGTGGTGGTGTTGACGGGAAGGCTGGTGTGTCCACTCTAAAGGTGAACCACAGACCAGCCACAGGATGCAGCCATGTGCCTCGCGTAACCTTGAGAGCCATCAAGGAGGTTTGGGAGTCAGCAAGGGGTATCGAGAATGATTGGGTGGACTTCAGCCAATGACCGCATCAGTGTGGAGCGAAAGACCCACAGTCACTGCGACTGACCAAGGGTCCCTTCTTCTAATTGGTTGGTGCCCCTCTCTTAACAGACCGCTGCCTCAACCACATTCCCCAATGGCCAATCCCTGGATCTGATCTCATTCCCCTTGCTCCCCCTTTCCCAACTTTTTCGCGAACTACCAACTTTCGAGGCTGCACAGAGCCCCTTGCGAGCTTGGCACAAATACCGTCCATCACGAGGTGGTACAGAGCAGCTGTCAGTGCTGCAGCTGTCAGTGAGCCAAATGGCGGTGAGCGAAATGGCGGTGAGTCAACTCTCAGTGACCTTGCCTTTTTTTTTTTTTTTGAGCAGCGTATTGCTGTGGTGCGAAGTCGCTTCAGACAAATATTGAAAGGATCGGTCATGTTCACAATGCCTCATCTCGAGGTTTGGGGGCCGCGCAAAATACAGGTTCGCGGAAGATGAGCTCGACAATCTCCACCTCTGGCGTCATGGGTGCACCACCACTGACCGACCACACATGGAGCCCACATACTGCATGGTAAGCCCCTGCCATAGGCTGCATCAGGAAAACAAGATCATTGAAAAATGCAAATTAGTGGCGCCAGAAACGAGGGAGGCATCTGGTAAATCTGATGAATCTGGTGAGTCACACACCGCCCAGACATGCGGGCAGGGAGGCCAGGGACAGCGCTTCCTCGAACAAAAGGCAACAGGCCAAGGACTGCCTCGTCGCACGTGTCAAACGGTTTCCCATTGGACCACGCACCACGCTACAGGTGCCCCGCATGGGGGCATTGATGCCCAACTCTGGGGCGGATTGGAAGGGTAGGCAAGGCAACGGACACCTTCCCTGGCCAAAAGTTGGTCTTGCTAGTAGGGTTGGTCTCAATTGGCGGGCATTGGACTTGATCGGCGAGAAATGGTCTCGATGGGGCAAAAGCTGGTCAAAAGGCTGGGATCGAGACGCGCCCAGGAGCTCCAAGGGGGGAAGCGGATTGGGAAACATGAGGCTGGTTGTGTCGTATTGCAGCCGCTTGTCCTACCACACTGCCTGGTAGGTGTGGAAATTAAGGCAATGCATGTTGTGAAAGTTTTGCAAGTGTCAAACTACGCGAGTTGCCTCGCACAGCATGTCCAGGAGATGGGCGTGACCATCAGTCCCTAGACCAGGATGATCAGCCGGCTAGCCATCCCCAAAGTGTGGTGGTCACGGAAGGGCGGCGTCCAACCTCGCCGCAAGGGATGGGCCGGTCAGCTGTGGAGCCTCACCTAAAGCGACCCCCTCAGTCTCAATCGTGTCATCCTCGCCATCAAGCCGGGCACAACACTCTACCAGACCGGGGTCTCTTCTACAAATATCGCTTCGTGAGGCTGGAATCATGGAACAAAACGGACTTCAAGGCGTCTTCTTGCCCTTGCCTCGCACAGCCCGCTACTCTGAAGTTGGTGCCCCAGCTGCACTCAACAGAGCCCCATCGTTCGGAGGGAGGGCTGTCTGCCTCGATGGTTGCGGAGAGATAAATAGGTCTGGACAAGTCCTGTCAGCAGAACACAAAAGAGCATCCCATCTGTGCACCGGTACACCTGGCGAAGCAGACAACACCTCAAGTCCATCCCATCTGAAGACATCTATCCTCAGGCAGACCAGCTTCAAGACACTGCCCATCACCAATCATAATCTCTTTTCTCTCCACACTCTCATCCTCATGAATCCCCTGATGGACAGCCAGTACCGCAGGGACATGTGTTTCCCCTACGCCCGGTCCACCTATGGAAGTCCCGTGTCCACCACCATGGTGCCGAGACTGTCGTCTGACGGCGGGTTTCTGATCTTTCGGGAGCCATCTCCGAGACGAGGCACGGTGGCCCAGGCCGGGTTTGGCGGCGGCAACAATCCCATGCGTGTACCTGTCGTCACCCCGGATGGCATCGCCGCTCCAACGTCGTCGGGCAGTATGCCGCGAGCGCCATTGGATACAAACAGCGCCGACACCCCGAGGGATGGTGTGTCGCCTGGATTGAAGTCCCACCTCGACGACGCCTATGTCGTCGAGGATGGTCACACCGTGGATCCGCAGGAACTGCCCAGACCAACCACTCACGGTCTTCTTTTGAACAAGCTTGACTTGCCTGACACGCCGAATTTCTTGCCCTTCATACCTCGGGGTACCATGTCATACATGTCAAGTGGCGTCCAGGCCGAATTCAAACTTTGGGGGGGCCTCCCGATCGGCTTTTTCGTCGTGGATGGTAAATGGATGGCCTACCGGCTAAATTACTTCGCAGCCACCGGCACTGTCACCATCAGCCCTTGGTACCCCGAGCGCCACTTGGTTTTCACCTCCGACGACCGCCGTACCTCTGGCTATGTTGTTGGCTTTGGCCTGGGTGTCTCAGCTAAGCACGCCCAGAAAGAAGACGAAGCCGCGCCAAAGCTGCGTCAATTCACCTCAAAGCGCGTCAAGAATGAGACTTCTGACCCCGGTATCATTGATCTGAATCCCTGCAAAGTATCGGAAACACCTGAGGGCAAGGAGGTCCCCGACATCTGGGTCAATCGTACCGACGCCAAATGGGCCACCAAGGAGGGCGTCACGCAACACACCTACAATCGCTTACAGTTCACCAAGGCCACCCTAAACAGACAGACACAGAAGTTCTTCCAAGTGGAGATGATCCTGTACGCCAAGTTGGTCGATCAGCGAGGATACCCTGTCGAGTTCGGCACAACCTCGGACGGGTGGTCGGTCATCGGCAGCGTGTCGTCGACGAAGTTCATAGTGCGCGGCCGCAAAAAGGGCTACTACGTCAAGAAGGAGGAGGAAAGGAAGGCGGAAAGTGAGAAGGAAAGGTTGGCAATGCAAGAATACATGGAGGATTCCACTGAGTGAGTCAGAACCATGGTCATAGATGAATGTGGCGGCAGTGGGTGGTGTTTGCATCTCACGAGAGGTTGTTGCCTCCTAACCCGTGTGAGTTCCCCCTTCGTCCCTCGCTCCCCCTCTCTCGGGCATCCAATGGAGTCCTTCTCTCTCTGGGCATTCCGCTGATCACCTGCTCTGACCCAGACCGCCAGGTGGTCACCAAGGAAAGGTCTGCGCTGCACACTGCGGGGGGGCCGGTATGTCATGGGAGGCAATAGGCTCCTACGAGCAGTGAAATCACCCCCAAAGAGGCTGCGCTGTTGTGTCGATGTCGTGTTAGCCTCGAGGGCATCGTCCACGCGAGGGATGGGAGCGGGGACACGCATCATGTTCCTGTGTGTCCCGTCAGGCTCTGGGAGCGTGATTTTCGGTTATGGGAGGGCGAGCAGGAAGGAGGAGTTCAACTGGTCTGCTTGATCTACATGGTATGATGTCTTTGCTCATCCCGAAACGCTCCTTTTAGTTGGAACTACGATCACGAAGTATGCTACGCTACCACACAAAGTCTTCTCTGTGCTGCTGGGCTTGACTCTCGTTGACCAAATGGCAATCTCGCCGCTGCAATCTCGCCTGACCCTCCGAGAAGAGAATAAAAGTGGCAACCTAACCAGTCCTCCCAGGGCTATCGTGCTCACAGTGGTACAGGATTGATTGAGATGTTTCCCTCCAGGTGATGGGTGCGACGACATCCAGGTGATGGGTCCCCCGGGGAGGGGGGGGGGTGTGCACATGGAATCTTATTGTTCCGTTTTCGATATCACGTGTGGTTTACGGGTGGGTAGGTTAGCCGAATAACTTGGATCGCGGACAACAACAACAACAACGCCGCAGGTGCGCTAGAAAAGATAGATTTTCCTTGCCTCATCGATCAATCAATCGAGTTATTCCACTTACACCATGTTCGCATGCACGCCGGGCTCTATCATGGTACACTGTAGTCTGCATAGACGCCAGACTCAATCACCCGTCTGTACCTCTTCTTCTTTCCTGGGCCCTTCCTTTTTGTTCTCTTGTCCCCAACCTACCACTCAATGGCTCCACATACCGGTCGTCGGTCTCGGCGACGTTAATCCATTTGGACACTTACCAGTTCAGGCTGGAGCAGTAGTTGGTCGCCTTCTTCCACTCATTGCTGTCGACCTTTGGGGCCAGAGGACGTCCCTTGAGCGATCATACCAGCTCTAGCTCCTCCTTCGATAGACATGCCGCAGATGGACGTTCGAGCTTCCTTGCTCAGACCTCGAATGGCAGAGCCGTACAACTCGATGACGGCACCTGTACCGCCCAGCGGTGTCGATGACGCCAATTACATGCAGGATGATGGTCTTTGCTCCTGACTCCCGGTGCCAATTGACCGTCGACCTGTATCCGCATGTTCTTGCACTTCTTTATGATCAAGCCTTGATTGGGTGGCGAGGACGTGTTCGACCTCACTGTGATCCTGATCCAGCAACAAAGAACGAATGACTCTTTTGAGCGAGGATGAGGAGGAAGATGGGGGAGGGAGAACCACGAGAAGAAGGTGCGAAACTTGCACGACTCTAGATGGACATTTTGAAGTCCAGCGGGAAAAGGGGGGATACCAGGAGTTCGGAATGGCCGGTCTTACAGTACCATTCCACATTCTTCAGAACCGTCTCGGGCTCAGCAATCAACAAGATCACTCGGCAGAGTCGGTGGAGAAGATGTTCGTGGAACCGCCTCGTTGTTGGCCCAAGTGTTGCATAAACCCTGTTGGGAAGGTTAGCCGAATATTTTCCACCATATAATCAAGTTATTCCACTTACACCAAGAACAGATTGGTATCATCAGGGGGTGGCTCAAGGACCGCCTGCCCAATAACGGCGAGCGCCCTCTAGTGGAGGATCTAGAACTGCCACCAAAGCACTCCAGCTGCCCAACGATCCAGGGAGCCTCTCGAGAGGGCTCCAGCCGTAATGAACGATTCGGGAAGCCTCTCGAGAGAACTCCAGTTGCAAGGGCGCGAATTCCACTGGAGCATCCGGGAAGATTGGAGAGGGCACGCTCAAGAACAACAACAGTCTCCAGAAAAGGGCGGCAGCTGATCAATAAAGACCAAATTGAAGGGGAGCTGACTTGTTCTCGGTGTGATGAGCATCCGGGCAGCGGCTTCAGACGGACGAATGCTCTATGGCTCCCAATCCTGCTCGGTATGTCCTGCGCACATGGTATCTTGTTTACAGGGTCTTGATTCTAACAAATCTGCAGTGGTTCTGACTGCATGGGGGGAAGCTGGGATGGCACATCCTGTGACGCCTCCAGCGGCTGGGACTGCCTCGGACTGCCTCTGCTCCAACCAAACCGCCATCGCTCACTCAGTTGAACACTTGTGTTGCAATATCCTGCACGAACACTACCGATCAAGAGGGTCGGTTGCCTATCACCACAACAAAAGCCAGGAAATAAGTTCACCGAGCTCACCACTGAATATAGCCATCTATGGCGCCGTTATACAGCTTTAACATACAGATCCCAAGACAAAGCTGAGATACTACGACGGGGAGATCTTCGCGGTGGTGACGACTCAGTCGCAGGGCGCACCAGACCAATATTGATCTTGCGGCTAGAGGAGCGAATGTTGTTCTCAAGTGAAACAAACTGCTTGCCAGAAAAGAGACAGGAAACAGCTTCTGCTAAACATGTCAAGTGGGCATCTGGCTCAATGAAAAGGCGGAACCATCAGTTATATCTGTCATGCCATTCTAGTCAAGCCTATCCTACCCGCCGCTGCATATTCAACATCCGCCTTGAATCACGACGCAACACCACCACCACCATCAACACCGGCCCATCGTTCCTGAAACCTGAGACCCAGTCCCTTGGGAAGCAGTTTTCATCTTTTCCCCCGTGTCTGACGCGGCATATTGACCTCCTTATTCCCCGCTCCGTTCAACCACCTGTGCATGTACACCGAGTCGAACGTGATCGTCTGCCCGGCGTTGACCGGGTTGATGGTCATGAGGGCCGACACCGTCACCTTCAGGTTGCTGCACGCGATGGAGAACCCGGAGTAGAAGATGACGATCCGTCACGTACGTGGCTCGAAAACGAACCGCCGCAGGTACACCTACAGACCGGAATTCAACCACACGCACCTACCCAACCCGACCCATGTCAAAGTCTACCTACCACTCAACGGCTCCAGAGACCATGGCAACGATCGGCATCTGTGGGAAAGAGTTCAGGAGATGACCGATGATGGTTGTTGTCGCAGTCAAGTTCGAAGAAGTCGGCCGCCCTGCTGCCTCTCGGTCAAGCAGGGATAAATCGAAGCAAGGGTTGAAAGAGAGGTCCGGCTTTCTTTTGGACGAGGTGATATTGCCAGGCGTTGTCTAGTTGTAGACATCCTGCACTACTACTATACTGGTCGTCGGTCTCGGCGACGTTGATGCATTCGGCACTTGCCATCATTCACATTTCTCCGCGCAAAGAATACTGCGCAAGATGCGGATATCCAAGATCTCGCAAGAAACCGCACGAATATTTAGTGCCCTATCCCCGAATGCTCGCGTCGGTCGCACGACAAGGAGTTCCAAACGACCGGCTTCCTTTGCGCTTCGTATCATCGAATACCCAGTTCTCCCATACGGAAAAGTGAATTCAAGCCTCGTCCATCTTCGCCCAGGTCGCCATCCTCTTTGGACGGACGACGCCATGGTGTCTCGCCAACGGCAACAGCAACGCAGACGACGACGAAGGAGGCCGAGCGTTGGGAATCGCCACGACGATACCTCTCCTAGGCCCTGCTTTTGGCCCCATCATCGGAGGCATTCCCGTACAGGCCGCCGGATGGCGGTGGCTTTTCTGGACATCTGCCCTGCCAGAGATTGAACAACAATACCCGCTAGGGCGAAGCAGGACCATCGGCAACCGAAGGCAGGTCGGGTATTCCAGGCAGGCGAAGAGAAGGACGGTATGCGATCAGCGTCAAGAGACAGAGGCACCTGAAGAGGAAGAAGCATAAATACAAGAAGCTGCTTAACGCCATGGCCCACCAAATCCAAACTCGATAGCGCAGTTGCTTCCATGCATAAACAGGACAAACATACTCACCGCGAGGAGACTATCATACGCCCGAAGCGCCACTGCTGTCCGGAGAAGTTTCCTGGACTATCCTCCTCCGCATCCTCTCTCGTCGATTTCCTCCTATCGTCTACATTCCTGTGGAGCGATTTGCACTTCGAGGTTGAAAATCCTGGTTTGAACCAGTCTCGTATTGGACGTCATCCCCGGCGTGACGACTCTGCGGTGGCAGAACAAGAGCTACGAGATGGACCTATGAGACACTGGGAGTTGGCAGAAGCGTGAGTATCGCTGGTTCCACCCCCATGGCCGATACCCCTAGAGTGCTCTCGTCATTGGCTTGCACCTCTCTATACACTGTGTGAATGTTTTGTATCTGCGCTGACATTGGAACTTCTTGGTACTAGGTATGATCGAATCATTTAACGCTTTAAGCAACTGCATGGAGGGGCCTGCACAATCATGGTGCAACATACAAGTTCGAGTTTTGGTAAGCTCACCGAGTCCTTGGATTGAGCGACACACAATTTGACTGTTTCTTCAGCTTGTCCTCAATGAACAGTTCATCATTGCTGCTCACTGCTCACGACCCGGCCAATGGTCAGGCTGGCCAAAAGTACATCTCGTGCCGTGTTGATCCAAATGGTGGCGCCGAGTGAGGTTGCGGATGAGACACTCGTGAGTCCATCTGGCTGCGCGTCGCCCTTCTCCCCCTTTGCTAAAGGCCGAAAGCTAACACGCAAGTGCTTCACAGATGGCACCGTCGTGGATGTCTTGAGCCTCGCCACCTTGGACATGACTCACGCAGAGTGGTCCCGAACCAAACGCAGTAGCGACGACGACCGCCCAGGTACCAGACCAGCTGCAGACTACTGGGAACTACTCCAAAGAGCTTCGTGAAGTGGTGGTGGGCACATCCAAAGCCAGCTTCCTCAAGATGACACTCAAAAGAAAGATACTCAAAAGGAAGATACTCAAAAGATACTCAAAAGGAAGAAGGGGGTGAGCCCAGCTACAGACATACCCTTAGCCTCTGCGAAAAACCGCCACTGTTTCCTCCCTGTGTCTGCTCAAACTGGCGGTGCGGTGCCTAGAAGACGGCGAGAAGGAAAGAAGAGGGGGAAAACATACCAGAGAGTCAAGAGCAACGTTGCAGCGTCCAAAGAACGCCATCTTACATTCGGGTTTGATTGTCTTGACGGTGGCGGTTCCATTCTTGCAATAACCAATCTACGCCGTCTCCATAACGCGATTCCTGCCATCAAGGCCAGCAACGCCTCGCTCATCGCTACCAGGCTTGATTGAGGCTACCACGAGTCAACCATGGACCACACGCAATTGGATCTGAGGATTCGCCTGGAAATAGAGCCCTTTGAGCCCAAGGAATACGGCACCGAGCTGGCCAGGTCTTTTGCAGGAGACGATCCTGGAACATGGCGACGAGGACTCCATAATTGGTCCGATTGCCAGACACTTGTATTGTCTGCCCACGAGACTTGAGCAGCGGCGATGGCTTGGTGAGTACGAGTCGTGGACGAGCCTGATACGGGCTCGGAGCAGCAGTCCGACCACTCGGCAGAGGTCCGCGTGATGCTCTCCATGACGCCGGACAGTTGTTCGGGCCCCTGTGGCCGAGCAGCGGCTGTTGGGTTACGCGAACAGGAATCGTACCTTGATCTTGTATTGGACGGTGCCCTTGAGCGGCCGCACGGAGCAAGAAGACGTCGTCGCCCGAGTCAACTGGTCTTCCCGAGCGGCCTTTCAACCCCCTTTACTGAAGGCCGTGTAGGAGGGTGCTTCTCCACTCTGAGTAGCATGCTCCTCTCGTGCGGTTCACTTCGGCTTCCTGCTCTGTTTATGATATTGATTGCATGCAAGAAGGTGCCTGCGGTGAACCGAGAGATCCAATATGAGAGTCGGTGAAGACTGTCGAAGCAAAAGATATCACCTTGGCTCAGACTTCTCCGAGACCACGGGCACTGATATGAGAGCGATCCTAGCCCACGAAGAACAGGGCTTGACTGTCAGGTTGATAACAGTAACAACCTTCGATGAGTGCGCGCGTCACCAGCGCCGGACGTTGGATTACACGGTCCTAAAGCTACGACTACATACCGCTAAGCAGCGTGGTGACTCCCTCCTTTCTCCACATATCCTTTGTCATCGCCTGCGGCTCAAATACAAGCCCAAACCCGAGCACGTCGGCGACCTCAAGCCACCGCCGAATCCCGAGGGAGACAACGCGGCCGATGGTGTCCCGGAGGTCGTCGCCTGTCAGCAGCGGCGCTACGCTGGTCTCCTTACCCTTCTCGCGCCTCAACAGAGCCTGGAGCTTGTCCTTCCGAATGTGCCACACAGGGTCCACAGGGCGACAACGGCGCCTGGAGGAGCGGTCAGGAGGCGACTTGCACCAAGTTGACCAGCGTCAGAAGACGTTGTGACAGACAAAAGACGATGCATCCCCCACACTCTCGGAGCATCCGAAGGCTCGAATTCATCAAAGGATGCCGGGTTTGAGGTTGAATAGGAGTCCTCCGAGAATGTGGTCCTCGAAATTGGCGCCCACTCCAGAAGGGATGACCGCATACCCCTTCTGCACGCGGCCCTCCCACCGAGGGAGAAAAGGTGAAGGGCTGACGTTCTGTTGCACCTCTCTCGCACCGAATCGGAAATATCATCTCGGTGTTTGTCAGGGATACTGCATAGCAGTTGGATGAGAGCACGCTCTTGTAACAAGTGGGTGTGCTCTGGCTGCGAGCTCGCCTGGGCCGGCGACTCTTTTCTATTGTCCACTCAATCTGGTTGTGTGCTACCTGCTCGTCTTGTCCGCTCAATCAGTCCGTGTGCGGTGTCTTCTCTTTCTCAATGCTCCGGCGGACCCATGGAGAGCATGGTCTTCTCTTCTCGCTTAGCACGTCCCGTCTCCACGGAGTGGTCCTTCCTGCCCTCGCAGCCTACTGACCGACAAACCGATCTGTCAGATTCCTCGCTGACTCCTCGACACCGAGAAAATGTCTTACAAGATTGTTCCTCAGGACGCCGACGATGACGAGGTCACTCCGGATGCAGACTCAGTCCCTCTATGGAGACATTGGATACATTTGACCATGCCGCAACATGTGCGATCAGAACCATCGGAAACCCTTGTTCCTAGCCCTCGCTGGGGCAGTCGACCTCACTGTCGCATACTATACCTACACGCAACGTGCGAAACTCTCGCGAACAGAGCCCTTGTCGCTCCACCGCAGTAATACCACCAAGACTTGCTCTGGCGGTTAATTGCTTGGCCCCAGCAGCCGGGCGTCGGACTTACCGCCTGTGCAAGCACAAAATTCACCAGATGGAGTCCTCGCTCTCTCCCCGGTTGGAGTCTCACTAAAAGCCCCTCCTTTCCTCGTTTTCCACTGTTACAACTACTACTCGTACTGTGTGCGCATGTCCAGGTAAAAGATGCGAGCACACCAGGTACAAGACTTTCTGACTGCTATTAACCCGCCCCTTCGCCATCCTCTGTCCTACCACATACATACCTTGGTTCTTCGTGCGTCGATTGATCCACAATGAATGCACAGACAAAGTTCCCCGGCGCATCTTGTCATCATTTTTCTTGGGCTTCATGACCGTTGTTTTGGCCCTGGACGCCGACGAGACTTGCTTGCCACGCTTGACAGGGCTGTAGATGGTCATTGCACTCCGAAACCTATTCGTCTTCTTCTCCAGAAGCGTACCCACCTCTGAGCGGCATGCATCATGATGCATATCCCAGTCATCCTTGCCTGCCGCCAGGCTGATTCTCTTTGCGCTCATCTCATCCGGCCAGATTCGATCGATCCATCAGACTAGTTCCCATTCGCCGCCGGCTGAGGAATAGAAGGCGAGGGCTTCGCGACTTTGAGCAGCCAAATCTCGAATACGAAACAGTTGAACGAGTGATCCGCAGTCTCGAATTGAGGGATACAAAAAGAGATGAAGACGGAGAATACAAGAAGTGCCTGGAAAAGACTACTCTACTCCAACGCGAATACGTCTCTGCGCCGGCCGACAGTTGTCCAAATTCCCATCTCAAAGGAGACTACGATGCTGACAAGAGAAAGATAATTCTCAGGACACCCAGGGAGGCAGGCAATCTGGGTAATGGATATAACATGACTACCCCAGTACACAGACAGGCGGTGGACCTGACAATGATCCCGTCTAATCTGAACTCGATCAACGACTACCTCCTGCAACATACTCCGGCGCAGCTGTCTCCTCAGCAGCAAGAACATCTCCTACTTCATCTCCACGAGGCGCCTCTTTGTGCAGGGCCTCCTGAATGAGGAATACCCAGACGGTCATATCATTGGAGACGATGCTTAAACGCTGACACAACAAGCCTTGGAGCGTCTTGGAGTTGGTCCAGAAATTGTTTTGCAGGTGGCGAGAGCCTTTGATACATACAAGGCCGAGATGTATGGGAGTATGTCCTTCATCCTTTCGGTGCAGGTGGCCTCCCTCCATGAGGAGGCGATACTGATCAGCTGTCAAACTCTTTTCGAAGGCACGGGACAAGGCAAAAACAAAATGACCATCGCGTCACCTCTTTACGTCTATTACCATCCTGTGTACACAACCCGCTCGGCAAACACCAGCGCCCGACACGACCTGCTTGATCTGAGACGAAGCAATGGCATTCAACGCCAGAAACCTACAGTACAACAAGCAAGAGCCTTCCTTTCTCCGCAGATTAAAAGGTCAAGTTGGAGGGCCACTGCGTGCTGTCTATCTTGGTCATGTCTTGCAAACAAGAACGACAGAGCCCAGCGATTAGGCGTCCCTAATCAGAGGGATGATGATGGCTGTCAGTTTGTGTGCCCCAGAATAATAAGCTCGAGAGTGCAGTACTCCTACTACTGTACCGCCTAGGACAAGTGCTTCGTGGGGCGTCAAGACTTGATCGTTTTCAGAATGATCTGCGACAATTGGGTCTTGATCTGCTCGACCGCCCCGGGGGAGAGCCAGAAGCCAAGGTCGCATCGCTTTTCCGAGCCGTCAACCGTCAACTCGAGCGGGATCATGCTCGCAATCCCTGCTAGCCTCGTGACCAGAGCCGACCAGAGCTGACCAGAGTCGATCAGGAGCCAGGACATGCGGGCGCCGCAAGCCGCCGTGGATGGGAAGCTTTTGCAGAAGATTGGCCCCGAGGGGGAACGGATTACAAGAAGAGATAAAATCACATAATTCCATTTGCCCCCCTCCCCCCTTCGACCGCCTCTGTTGTCCCACGGCCCGAACAGTAAGAATTCGAAGGAGAAGCTTCTACTCCGTTTCCATGGCAACCAAGCCTGACCTTGTCGCCATGCTTTGGGCCAAGGACGCCGCCGATGTCATGATGCTTGCTTGATGGTCCACCCTTCGGGCCGTCTGCCTGTGAATATGGTCGGGGTGGCTGCAGGCAAGTGTCTTGCGCGTCAACAAGTCAAAGTCACATTCAAAGGCCAGAATGCATGGGCTATGGTGGAGTCATTCCTTGGAATGGGAAGAATGCACGCGAGTCCCTTGGAATGGATGGAAAGAATGCACGCGAGTTCCTTGCCACAACACGTCTTGCCCTGACGCGCTCTCCGGGTCTTTCAACAACTCCACGCGGTCACTCACTTGTTGTCTTTCCAACCAACGTCAACGAAACCTGGCAGCTTGTATCTACGGTCTTTGCCGGTTATCTTCTGCGTCATTACCAGAGCTGTCCTCTGTCTTGAAGATCCTCCACAAATGCCATTCTTCCTGCAAAGCGTCATCCTACACGGGTACCCTCGCAGACTACGAATGGGGCAGCCATCACTGCTGCTCCAGAGCCGGCTCCGGCATCCAGGAGAGGACAGTTAGAGTGGCGATGAGACCGAGTTCAGTGAAGGGGAAGTAGACGACTCTGCCGTCACAGAGGGAGAGCGCCATACATTGTTTGCGTGCGAGGCATCGCACCACAAGCCATTGGTGAGGCTGTCACCCGATCCTTTCGGTGTGTATGCATTTTTCTCCCGCTTTTCGTGCCCTGCTGACGAGCTCAAAGAGGATGCAATCGCACAGCTGGGAGACTTCGCTCGGTCCTCGAAGTTGTGACCGCCTCGAAACGAGTCCACGAGTTGCTCCGCCGGCTGTGACCGTCAGCAACGATAGCAAGGACAGCAGCGAGGACAGCCTCAAGGACAGCAAGAACAACGAGGACCTGAGAAAAGTGAGGACACGTTCGAAAGCAGCAGTAACGCATTACAAGTACATCACGCCCAAGGGCTTCTTGACGGTCTGGCCCATACGGTTTCGCGCGTTGCTTGATGCTGTCGAAAGAAGACAACGGCGACCGATGGAGTGATTGGTCCCTGGTAGGCCTCCACTGCCGTTCATCCGTGTCACGGCTGGACAATGAGGTTTCCGTCTGATCTTTGCTGTTTGCGCGCGGTCGGAAGACGCTACAGGACGCGACGACTGGCCAAGTTCGAAAGCCAGAGTGGACGCACCGCATTCCCACCGTACGCTGCCAGTGTCATCGGCAAACCCGTCCCGTACCCTCCCTCCTCCTCCCGCTCTCTCGACGACACGGCCGGGTTGTCACGAAACCATATATTAACACCGGCCCAGGGTATCTATCTAGGTAGTCCTGGTTGCATCAAAAGCAAAAGGAAGTGTCTTGAGGGACGAAGTATGAACCATGAATGAGGACTTTTTCGACGGCATGAGGGATGCCTTTCACAAAAGAAGGGCAAAAGAACCAAAGCAATCCCCCAAGGGCAAGAAAGAAAGGAAGAACCGAGAGCAAAGAACAAAAGGCACAATGCTCACGGCACGACAGACCTGGCAGTCAGGGGCCATCAGAATTTCGTCCCCAATGAGGCAGGAAATCCGGGCAGAATTCTCTAATACTGGGACAGAATTCTGTTCCCCCCCGGGTGCCTGGCACTCGACGCTTGACACCCTACAATGAACGCCCTCCAACGCCTGGCAGCGAACACTCAAGAGCTCACAGCTACATCCCTGCCTCGGGCATCCCTCCCTCACGCGCGTGTGGGTTCCGCGGCGACGGCGGTCCTGACTGCAATTTGGCAACCCAGATGTCGACGTGCACCCTACAACTTCCTCCCACAACTTCCTCCCTAATCTACACCGAACCATGGCAAACACCCTGGCCCAGCATACCAGAACACCACCCTACGAACGATCCATCGCATAACGTATATGCACCATCGAACACGATGCGTGAGCTGGCGGTTCTCGCACCATGGAGCTCGTGCAAAATGGGGGATGGGAGGGATAAAGAGAACGGATATAAAAGACCAACAACGGGCAAAGCGTCGCGGCATGTCTCTCCGGTCTCTCAACCAGCCTAGGTCACGGCCGCCTGGATTCTCTCCATCATTTCCATCTCCGGAATCACAGCAAGCATGGCCAGGCGCAAGTCCAAGAGGACATTGTCGAAGTGGAAACCTTGACGATACTGCCACCATGGCCTCACCTTCCCGCACAGACAGCCAGGTCGGCCAGGCGGCCGGGACGCACCAGAAGCTGGCATAGCGGACATGGGCGGTACCTTTTCACCTCCTATAGCTCGGAGCCCACGAACCATAACCACAAGAACCCGAGACTACCCCAGAGAACGCCGGCGACAGCGTTTGACTGCCATTTTTGCAACGCCCGGAAAGCGGTCAAGGTGAAGGTGGACGAGAAAGCCGGCCGGGGCTCGCTTAAGTGCAAGAACTGCCATATCAAGTTCGCCTGTGCCGTCGACAACCTCTCAGCGGCTGTGGACGTGCACGCCGCATGTATGCCGCTGGCTCCAGTGGCCTTTACCAGGGGCACACCACCTCTTCCTCCAATCCTACGCCGGCATCCTTTCTTTTGAGTCCACGAATGATCCTCACCAGGTGCCCCGGTTCCTGGGTCGAAAACGTCTGGGATGGTTGCGCACACGTACACATGTATGGAAATAGTGACTGAGGGACAGCGACTGACTGGGAGTTGGACGTACGAGAAGGTACCAGCTGCCACCGGTCGTTTGGTCGATGATCAGGCTCCCGGCGGCACCAGCGCAGCCTACCGTGCTGGAGTAAGGCACGGCGCTAAGGCATCTGCCCCTAATGCCAGGGCCGTGACGCCAAAGGCCACACAACAACCCGCAACAGCCTCCGGAGGCGGGGATCGGCATGTGTTAAAGAGATGGCATATTTTTACAAAGACCGGGTCTGGATAACAAGGTGCTGTTCGGCGGCAACGGCCTGGTCAACCTCGAGGTGGCCGCCGCGCACGGCGTGCCCTGCGTCGACGTCGACCTCATGGGCCGCGCGTACCCGACCTACTGGCAGACGACTACTAATGTCTATGGCCCCCCAAGGGCGAGGCTCTCGTGCCTGCGACCATCGCCAGCCGGACAGATCGTCTAGTGGACAGTGCACAGCGCGCTGCCGCGGTCGAGATGGGGTGCCGGGCTGGAAAGGCCTGTCCGCCATCGAGCAGCTCACTTGAGACGAGTTCAAGGCGGATGAACATGCAGTGTTGAAGCGGACGCTGGCGAAGATCTGGCCACTCGAGAAATCCTGCAAAACTCTGGAAGTCAACCTTATGAAGTGCGCACATCACGCGGTAGCATATCAGCAAAGCATGTCATTCACTGCACAAATACGTATGCTGCGCATCTGCTCCCCTCCCTGGACCTTTGTCTTCATCTTCATCTTCAGGTTCTTTGGATCTGCCATTGTTCCTGTAGAGCCTCTTCCGGCCGTGGCGGCACCATTTGTTCGGGAGCAATTCAGGCAGCGCAAATGCAGCCATCCACGGAAATGCGTTTGTTTCGGCTTCCAGCAACGCCGCCCACGAAGCCAGGCTGGTGACGTTTGCCTTCTGACAGAACGCCGTGGTGCTCCTCCCGCCGGAGTGCAACGGAGGCGACGCGGCCGTCAGGGGGCTGATGCCACCCAGAACTGCCTCCCTTCCACTGTGGGTTTGAAGACGCAGTCTATAGCTCCGAACTCTGCATGAGGCGACACCCAAATCCAAACATAGAAGAAGGCGTCATCGGGCCAAACAAATCCCACGAAGCGTCCACAGGAACCGGGGGACTGGCCAGTTTGCAGTGCTTTGTGCTGTTACCTCCAAGATGCTGATCGCGCTCAGTTGACAGACCTCCTGAGACATGTGGTTCAGTAACATTGTTACCTGCAAGACACACCAAAGGCATGTATTTGCGCCGCGACGCCAATGGGATGCCGGGGGTGTCAGAACAGGAGATGGAGGTGGCGCTTTGAACGCTTCTCTTCATCATCATCATCATCATCATCAGTGGCCGGTTGGTTGCTTCTCGATATCGTCGACCACTGGGCAGCTCCTTAATCTCCTATACTACCGGATCATGCTCCTTCGCGACTGAAGGGGCGCCACATACTCATCGCAGGTCAAAAAGTGACACATTCCAATCCCGACGTTTCCGTCGGGGAGGAGGCGGTCGACCGTCGGCTTGTCTCGAGTTGTCAATCTCAATATCATCGTGTCTCATACTCCTACCGAGGTCATCTTCAATGCTGCACCGATCTACATTGTTTGCGTGCCCGAGCGTCTGCCCGCACGCACGGCCGTGGCGGCTGGACCACCCTCACTATCGGCAACATTCTAACGGCTCTCCTCTTCTTTGCCACTCCATCATGACACCCGTGGGATGCTGGAATGCTTTGGACACATCAAAAAGAACATTGCATTGCGTTCTTGAAGAAGCATAGAGAAGCAGTTGCCCCTGACTTGCCTCTGAGAGTCGACTGCTGGATGTCGTTGAACATGGTGGACTCGCGGCATTCAAGGATGATTTGGAAGCGCTCAGGGGAGCTGACATCGACATATCAAGCAGTACTACACAAAACCTTCGTTGGTGTCGACGCTGAAGGCAACAGGAACCTTTGCTTTGTCACATGGTCTGTCCGCCCCGGCTAAAGGCCAAGGATATTCTCATTCCACGAGAACTTCATGTCGCCAATTTCGCAAAATGTCGTCGAAGGGCACGATGCCCTGTGTGAAGACGACCTTCTCCGCGCCACAGAGGGAGATGGCGTATGCCGCCGTACAAGAATTCCAGTTCGGGAAGACCTGGCCAGGCACGGCATCAAAGTCGCCGTGTCGACTCTTGCCTCCGAGACATAGCAAAGTTGTCGCGACCATTTCTGAGCTCACGTTGCTCATTTCAACCATCGGTACGACCTTGCCGCGTATTCAACCCTCTCTCAAGTGTTTGGCCGCGGCACCGCCCATTGAGAAGAGACGGAATAATTTGTTCGCCCTGCCAGCAGGCCCCCATCGTTCGGAGCCGAGGATTCGTACAATTAGGAGACAATAGATCTTTCTCGGGTTGTCAGAAGTCAATGCTGCAAGATTCTTTTGGAACCAGCTCAATCAACAACAAGTCCTTTTGCGAAACCCCCGTCGCATCTTCGTTTGTCCAGCCTCCTCCGGTTTTGGGACTTTTCCTTTCTCGAAACCAGCCGTTGGCTCTTTTTCTCATCGCATTGAACGTGTACCTATTCGTTATGCACCACTGCGATCACAACCTCCCCATCTCAAACACCTCTTCATGTTGAGGAGGTTGATTAATTCCAGGATTGCTGCCACTCGTCTCTTCATCTCGTTGAGACTCGTTCGCGTCGGGTGTGTCGAGACTCGGCCTTTGAACTGCGTCAGCTTTCGCCATTGATGCAGTGTACAGCGCCGACCCTCCCTGCTGCGGCATGTGTCTCTCTCACCGAGCATTCATTTAGTCGAAGGGTGGTTTCATGTGTAACAACACTGTCACCATGGCCGTCCTCTAGATTGGATCAGCACTGTTCTTGTCACTTGACGGAAAGAGCGAGTCTCCTGCCGCAACAATCTGCGGAGTATCCTCCGTGTGGAATCTGGAATATCCTGGCCGGCAACAAAGCAATGTCTCGCCTCATTATCGGAAACGAACGTCCAAGGGCGGTCGTGCCTGTAACGTAACGAGCGATGAAGCAGTACTGCCGGCGCCGCCGACTCTCTTTCTTCCCTTGGGTTTGAGGTTGCTTTTATCCCTGACGCCGGTACACCATTCCTCTCGTTCAGATGACTTCCAATGGGACTTTGTAACGCCGTGACGAGGTCCGTTTGAGAACTGGAGCATTGTCGGCTGCGGGGTCCATTTCCGCATTGAATCACGTTTGGGAGGTGAAAAGGGGTGAGTTGCGCCATTATGGTATTGGTATTGGGTGTCTCTGGGTGTCACGCCGAAAAGACTCAGAGGATCAGAAGCCCCGTTCTTACCCTCAACGCATGGGCCTCATCTGTGGAATCTGGGACACACACAACGGCCTTGATTGCTGATCTCCAGCTCTTTGTCATACTGATCTGTGAACCTCTCGAGAGGACACCGTGCACACCTGCGCCCGCCGATCAGACGCATCGACTTGACCCGTGGCTGTCGCGCAACGCAAATGATTGCCATTCCTCGTCGGAGCCATGCCATTTTTCAGTTCTTGCGCGGCATCAGCATTTCCCTTCTTCCGTTGACCAATCAGACTCTGGTGGTGTTGTATATCCTCCTTTGAGTTCTGCGCACGGGCACAAGAGACGCTCCAGCGCGTACGCATATGGCTGTGCACTAGATGCATGGGTGGCACTGCACCTCCAGCAACGGGGGGTGAAGCTGCCGGCGTTTGAGACGAGAGGCCAAAGAGCAACGTCCAACGACAAATACGAGTACGGCAGCTACGAACAAAACGACAGTGCCAGCGTCGTCCGCCGCCAGGCTGTGGCGGCGACACCGAGTTTGCCGACTCACGCACTGCCGACGAGACCGCACGGAATGAAGCAGACGCTCAATCTCAAAGTCTGACTGGGTCTGTCTGACATTGGTCCTCGCCGCACAGCTAGTGTTCTACTCAGCTCTCAAGCTCGGTTCGAGCCGGCCGTTTTGATATCATCAAATGCAGGCCGATACAACGGACGAGAACACTCCTATTTCTCACTTTCACATCTTCTCCAGACCTCACTTTCTCTCGTCTATCAAGCCAACTCACGCATATCCATCTACCCAAATTCCAGATTCCAGTAAGTCGACATACAAGCCCTCATCCGCCTCCAAGATGAGAATCTTCAGCTAGAATCGGTTGTTCTCCTGCCTCGGATCCAGCGAACAGTTCCACTTGCCGCAGCTTTCGGGTGGGAGGTGAGAGGCCGTGACTCTCATGACACTGGCGCCGAGTTCCGCTAGCCTTTCCCAATCGCAGGCCCCGCGGTTCACCCTGGTCAGGTCAACGACCTTGAGACCAGCAAGCGGTCGTTGCGAACTGGCGTGAGTCAATATCCCAGTGACTGACCGTCAAACTCCTGTTCGGATGCGAGATCGCCGCGACAGTGCGTGGGAGGTCATCAACCCATTACACAACACCGACAAGGATTCGGACTTGCATCACATTCCTTTTGCACGTGAAGAGTTTTGCCAGATGAGCCATCAGGTATCGGCCGACCTCCAAATCTAGAACATATGGTGGTATTGTGACGGGCTCAAGGAGTGGAATGGAGAGAATATACAGGCCGAAGAGGAAGCAAAGACTGGGGCCCAAGCAGCCGATGCCACATTCTGATTCGGAAGCCATCCGAAGGAAGTTGTAAGGCGACGACGCTGACGATGATGACGGCGACTGATGTCCGAGGATGGGGCCCTTGTCTTTGCGACTGGCCCTGACCAGGCTTTCTGGAGGGTTTTGCATCGGCGTCCATGGAGAGAAACGACAGACATTGCAAATGTCGTCCAGGGGCAGGTACCGAGTACTTTGCTCGTGTATCCCAGCAGCAGCTGGAGCACAGCCGACCTGTCTAGGTCTGCAAGAGACGAGTGTTCTGGATGCCTCGCAGGCTTCGAGTTCGCGCCTGATCATATACGTCAAGGACCATTGTCAGCACCTGGCGTAAAGGGCCACCAGCTTTGGAGATGCATCCCTGATGGATCCAGAGGAGCAAGCCAGTCCCATGGCACTATGGGATATGCACCTGGATACCACTGGGCCACAACGCCTGTCCTGTATGGAGATATATGAAGTGTCCGCATGAGATGATGCTTTTGCCATTTCGAGCGGTCATTCACATCACTATCTGATGTCTGATTGGCGCCATCTGCGCAGAGGAGCACGCTGGCGATCTGTACGGCTCTTGGCTCAATCACGCCATCAAAGCCTGCGCTAGGCTGGGACTATGACTACGACTATACCGGAGGCCATCATAATCGACTTGCTCGAGAAGCGCTCCTACTAGTGTATACAGCTCACGTCTCTCCGCTTCCTCGTCCACACAAACGCGCCAAGTTCCGAAGCAGCCAATACTATGGTATACACCAAGAGGAGAAGGTTCGAAAGGGGCAAGAGAAGGCGAGAAAGCAGGAGACACAGGCGAGGCGATGCGAGGATGTTTGACGTAGGGAAGGGAGAGGGACAGAGAGTTGACCGCAAGATTTTCAGGATGCGCAGGCACCGCAGGTGAAGATGAGGGACCAAACCGAGTCAAAAGGACGGTCAAGACGGTCAAAGTTGGTGGCGCGCATACATCTCAACTACCTCGCCACCTCGCTGCGGGAGCGGAAACGACTGACAACCTGCACGCACTCTCGCGGTATACAGGGCCGACGCGGTCGTCGGTGGACTCGCGGAGGCCTGCAATGGGGTCTCAAAGCTTACATGCTGTTGACTCTGGAGATTCGACCCAATACTCGTCTAATGACTGCGCAACGGCGCTGACCTACGATTGTCTGAGAGCTCCCTCAGCAGCGCACCGCCCGTCCAGGGGCAGCGGCGGCGGCATGGGAGGCTCTCTGCGTGGCAGGAGGATGTGTTTACAAAGGAGCACATCGATAAGAGCGGCGGACAAAAGACAAAACCGAGTCACTGTTATGGTCAAAGTCACTACCACAATTGATGGGCTCCGGAAGTATCTGATACGAGGCGGCACATTTGCACGCGTCGCCCACCGGGGAGAGGGCAATATAGCGGCCCGTGGGCGTTGTCTCAAAGTCCGAGTCAGGACTTTGTTACGACCACAGTCTCCGCGGCGAAGGGCCACCACGCCAAAGACACCGAGAAGGAGCTTACGGAGCCAACTGGGGAGCGGGGAAACGCCCTGGCCAACGACAAAGAGACTATTGACCGCTTTTCAGGAATGGGTTCCTATCCCAGCGATCAACCTCCGCGGCTCCGTCCTCACGCTTCATGCTGTCGACCTTACCGCCGCATGAGCCCTCCTCAAAGACACCGAGAAGGAGCACGGAGCCAAGGGGGGAAAGGCAGTGGCCGACGACAAAGAGATTGCAGTGCACCATTTTGGAGCGAAGCCGAGCCATAAGCAGCACAATGTCGGCAAGGGGATAAACGCCCACATCCAAACGCTGAATTCTGACACATAAGCTGAATTCTGGCCTGGAATGGAAAATCCCAGCTGGTAACGAAGAAGGGGAAGCGTCGAGGTCCTCGAATCGCTCCAGCCTCCGAGGCTCTTCGTTTTACGATCGCTGTCATCTCCAGCCAGCAGACTATCCACGCACGTTTGCCATTTCCTGTCTCGTATTCTCAGAAACCCCATTGGCATAGTGTTCAATCACAAAACCGGTTGTTGGCGAGGATGGTGAGTAAGTTTACTACTACGCTGACTTGGATCTGTGAGGAGGGTTCGTGCTTGAGGTCTCCTCCTGCCTCTGCGGGTACTGTGGTAGTTGCTGCTGATGGACATGTTCTTATAAACGCGGCGCTCCAATTGATGCTGATGATAGCGATGGTGCCTTAAGTAAAGCAACCAGACGAGCAGCAACCAGACGACTATCGATCAGAACCCGTGGGGACGTGTCTGAGCGTCTGGAAAATGCTCGCAATAAATTGTCGATAGAACGAGCTCTTTCGGCCAGAAGACACACCGATTTCGAGCGAGCGTATCTCTTGGACAACCATCTACGTCATCGGTATTCAGATGCGTACGAGAGGTTAGGCGTGCGAGAGTCTGTGCGTACGGAGTCTGGGCGTACGAGACCCTGGGCGTTCGGGAGCCTGGACGTACGAGAGTCTGGGCGTACGAGAAGCTGAGCGTACGAGAGTCCGGGCGTACAAAACTCTGGGCGTACGAGAGTCTGCGTACAAGGGTCTCGGCGTACGAGGGGCTGGGCGTGAGCGTACGAGAGGCTGAGTGTACCAGAGTCTGGCCATCCGCCATCGCTGCCTACTTACCTCGCCCGGGGACTTTAGGATTGTTGTCCGAGTCCAAAAAAAGATCTACGCCTGGGGCCAACCGACGACAGACTCATACAACAACTTTTTCTACTGAGTATGACTAACCCACAACAAACGTCTTGCGAGCTGTATGTTTGCTTCTGGTTTGACCTAGACAGAACAGCGAAGCGAGGGAATTTTGGCGAATTTGAATACCTGCCGTCGACAGTGTCTCGCTATTCATCAAGCGTTGGAGAACACCCAAGAAACAACACGCCAACTTTCGGCGGAAGCTGCAGAAGGCTGACAGCGGTAGTTTCTACAGTTGAGGCGAGCTCTCAGGCACCCAGGGGTGACAGACTTCTGTCCCCACTATTGGCGTAGTCTGCCCGGATTTCTGCCTCACTAGGGACGGAATTCTGTCACCCCTAGGTGGGCAGGTTTGTCAGTCAGTCGAGTTGCAGTCGAGTTGGACTGCGGTGGGATACGATCCGCAAAAGGAGCGACTTCAGGCTAGAATCGAGGAACTAGAGAGAGAGAGAGAGAGCGCGCACGGAGACGGCACTGGAACACCACGATGCGTCGGCCAATGCGGCAGAGCAGACCCACGATGGAAGCCCCGCGAGGTGAGCCAGCGGGCTGATACAAAGCCATGGCCTAACCACGCAGCATCAGCACAAGGGCTTCGTTAGGCGAGGCACTTCGAATCGACGAGGGAGTGAAACTGACCTTTACGAAACCCATCAATGTATGAACTTGGGCACCTGCGCGATGGCCTTTTCCCCTCCTCGAAACCAATGTGAATGATGCCGTACCAGAGAAGCGACCGAGTCCCCGGTCTGAAGGATATCTCTACAGTGGACTCGACATTTATCTGACACATGAACCATGCGTGTGCTACGCAATGGCTATAATCCATTCCAGAATCCGAGTATCACAAACAGAGTAGGAAGCCGAAGTGAACCGCACGAGAGGGGCATGCTACTTAGAGAGGAGAAGCATCCTCCTACGCCGCCTTAAGTAAAGGAAGACGAAAGGCCACTAAGGATGACCCCGAGCCGGACAGGCCTAAGCCACTCCAGGCCGCCCGCACACCCCAAAGGAGAAAATCATGCTCCTCGCATCCGAGAAGGCCTCCTCTCTCATGCTTCAAGTCTTGTCATTACTATGCCTGAAGGGATACTTATTACCACTGAATCTATCTATCGCCGGGTGCTGCCTATCTCCAACAAGGCATCCTTGATACAGAGCCATGTCTGGATGTCGATGTTAATCGCCCAAAAGCCGCAAAGCGCAGGTGGCCGATACCAGCAACATCAAGGAGGACCAGATGGCCTATTTACATGTATACAGAGCTAGAGGGTGTGTCGTCTATCCCGATACCGATTCCTGCGCAGACTGCGAGGGCTTTGCCCAGCAACGGCGAAGGAAAAGGCGGGAAGCAGGCGGTCGTGGCTACAGGAAGGTGAATCCTTGGGTTGAATTTGGATCGTTTGTCACAAACTCCGTTGCGTCAAGGTACAACCTTCGCCCTTCGCTTCCATTACGTGACCTGTTCTGGGGCTGACCTAGTGCCTGAGCACCCCCGAATGACCGCAGCCTCTGTGTCGAAAGCGAGAAGATCGAAAGCGAGAAGATCAAAAACTAGAAGAAACGAAAGGGATACTACCACTTCATCTCATGGTAGCCCTGTGATCATGATTCGTAACTATTGAAGCTATCTTTCCTTGACTTCCTCGCACCTCTTGCCGCCTTGTTGCTGTCCTTCCCACCTCGGACTGATGGAGTTTGCTCCGGCAGGCAAGGCTTCGGAGCGGGCAAACCTGCTGCCGGCGATCGGTCCCTCTCCTGTCGTCAAACCGTCATGCACCACCATTGGCCTTGCTTCAAAGAACAAAGAAATCGTGAACCTAAAAAAATTGGCCTTTGCCGCTTGAGCGAACGCGCTTTGAGGGCGGCAAGTCTCAGTCGCCGAAGACCTCAGCGGCGTCCGAAAGAAGACCTCAATGATCCTGGGTTCCCCGCCGCCTGTTCGGCGTTGACCTGTTTCGAGTCTTCCGCTCCCGATTTGCGCTTCTCGGCTTCTTGTTTGAGCTGCAGAGAGTACGCTGTGACGTGTTGCAACTCTCGTCTGGCGTCATCTCTTTCCGCTATCGCTTTTGCCAAATCTGCTCGCAAAGAGGTCACCGTGTCGGCCAGGGAATTCATTGAATTGAACAACCGAGCATGGGTTCTTTGAGTTCTTTCCATTTCGTCCAGCCGCAGCATTACAGCATCGAAAAAGTCGAGGTTGGGCACGGTATCCAACCAATCCAGGGCCAATCGTTGAGCCTGGTCAAAGTATCGCGTTACACGCTCCGCCTCGTCCGCTGGGGGCGTGTGGGGTGTCTCAATCACAAAACGTGGATTGAGTTGTCCCTGGTCATGAGTCAGTAAAGGTGTTGTGGGCTCTTGGAAAAGGGTGTCTCTCACTCCCAAGCCTGGAGGGGTATTTGGGCGTTCTGGAAATGAGTACGACGGCCGCTGCATGATGAAGTTTTTTTGGGTGAGAAAAACTTGCTGGGAGATTTGGGGTGGTCTGTGAGCAAACCACACGTGGGAAGATGGAGCACTAGAGGTATCTAGAAGATAAGGAGACCGCGGAGGCTGAGAGATGGTATCGATGGAGGGAATAAACCAAGGTTGGATGGCGATGGCCCCAATTTACAGAGTCTCTACTGGGAGCCTTGAAGAGGCTTCGAGGAGTGCGCGAGGGCCACACCGCTACTTATCCGGCCCATCCGAGGGCTTCTAGTCCTGGCGGGCCCAGTCAGCCTCAACCCTGGAGGGGGGCCAACGCACTGGTGGGGCAGAGCAGAGGAGTCGGGCGCTGGAGACGCCTTTTCTACGTCTTGGTGCTACCATCGCCTGGTGGTGGTGGTGGTGTGGCCGCAAATTTCGCCCAGGCAGATCATCTGATTGGTGGCCGGCATCGCACGGAAGATGACACGTCGACTTTCGTGCCAGGAAAATTGACACATGTGCTGTCAGCCCGAACTTTCGAGCCCAATCCCCAGCTTCTCGCGCCCAATCGATTTGGTGTGTGTGGAACCTGCCAAGGGGGGCGCTTCCTCGAAGTGCTTCGTTGGTCCTATTCACAAGGGAGGTGGTTTGCTGAAGCCAAGGGCGAGGATGAGGTCGACGAGATTCCCCTGCACAGTTGGGCGCGTCGGGGCTGGTCTGGTGCTGGTGGAAGAGGCCGTAGAGTCTTGGGGCGAGGTCAGCTACACTGGCAACAAAGGCAACGGACCATTCAGCCATGGCAATGACAGCTGTCTGATGAGGCAAGATGTCGCAAAGTGAAACCAGTTCAGAGACTCAAAATCACGCCCTGAAAAGCGAGGGTGCGGGTCGAGAGTCGCAAGGCAAGGGCACCCTCAGGTCAAGTGGAGGGGTTGGAGAGCTGAACTGGTTGTGTGATTCAAGCTTTGACCATCGCTAATCCTCCATGCTCCCAGCCCTGGTTGGGGGGTGGGAGGGGGTGAAAGGTGCTGGGGAACTTTTGGGCTGGGGGACTTTTGGGCTGGGCGGTCATCGGGTGTCGGGCGTCGGGCGTCGGGCGTCGGGCGTCGGGCGTTTAGGCCACCCTCGAATATCCCTGGTCCGTGCGGCAGGGGGCCTGATTCTGGGGCTCTGCCGTGTCGGGTAAACCTGCTACGATATTTACGGCAGCCCCTGTCAGAACTGTGAGCCTATGGACCTGCTGTCTCCCAACATGCAAACGCCCGGCCTTGGAATTGGGCACATCAGGGCAAAGGACAGCCAACAAGAAACGACCTGACCCTGACCGTCGGACGACCTTGACATGCCACCGGGTCTCATGGAGCTGTTTGTCAAGTGTCAACGGAACACTGACAGGTGTCTTGGGCCTGAGAGAGCGACTCGAGGCGATCGAAAGATGTTTCAAGATCCGCACCATACATGAGAAACGAGGACGGACCGTGGACTATTGGATAGACTGAGGAGCCACGAAGCAGCATGTGTCTAGAGATGAGTGGGCAGCGGGGTCTCGGTGATGTCATCAAGACTATCGACCAGAACACCTGAAACACGCCCCCATTTTGACGTTTCCTTTCACTTTGCCGGTCCCATCTTGAGCCAAGCAGAGCAACAAAAGGTGGCGCTTGATCTAGCGAAGCGTAGCTAAGCCAGTATTACCGGCAAAACGGACAAAAAGGGTGTAGTTCAATTAGTCCAGCTTATCGGAACTCATCGACTGACTATTGAAAAATATTGAGCACGTGACTTGTGGATCATGGTTATTCCGCTCCTAATCTCAATCTCCATTAAATCTCCGCCACTACCATCTCAATGTCGTCAACACCTTCATCAACGTCCAATCGGCGTGCGCCGGTGCTCTCGGTGTCCCCTCGAAAGACCGTGATCGAAAGATGAATCCTGAGAATGTTCTCCGCGGGAGATGCGCGATTAGATGTTGCAACCATCCAGTGCTCTGGTCTCCAATTGTCATCAAGACTATCGACCGCAACACTTACAACACGCGTCCATTTTGACGCTTCCTTCCATTCTACCGGTCCCATCTCCAGCTTGCTGGTGTAATACCCTGTCCGACTCGAGGATCTCGTCGAATAACCCGCGCACCTGCAGGTACAGGGGCACGTAGTAGATGGCCAGGAAGGAAGCCATGGTACCAAACCAGTTCGCCCAGGCACGCTGAGAGCAGAGCACCGTGCGAAGAATACCTCGTTGATACCGTCCGACCACGCGACAACGTCATGCGGGTAGAGGGGGCCGAGCCAAGCAGACAAACAAAAGGAGGCACTTGATATTTTTGAGCAATATGGGTCGACCCGCAAAGACCTCCCTTTTCGCTTGACAGGATGGCCAGCCCTCGAAACCGAACATGTCCTTGGTATCGATGCCGGATCTGCTCACCACCCACGTCGATGGAGGTGTGCGTGCCGTGCTTTTCTAGGCGTGCCTGAACGGCTGTGAGGAAGAGTTGATCGTCCGAGATTAGCACTGTTGTCCGGACTATCGACGCCAAAAACTCGTCTGCGGCGACCCTGTTTCGCACCACGCGTTCTACCGTCCCACTATCTCTCTACTAACCCTTTCCACGAACCACCACTCCACCAATTCGCCTTTTCTACGCGTTCATGGCCTCAGATCGAGAGGTGAGGATCCAACGAGCAATTGCCGATTGCAAAACGCGTCGATATCGATCCTAGTATTCGCGCCGCCGCGGCCGCAACCTACGTCCATCACATTACGCGATACCGCAGATTACAGTGTACTCCATCGGCTTCGTTATTTCACGAATCATGGCAGTTATTGTCGAATATACAAGAGGAGGCCTTGGAGATGGATACTCGGCTTCGAGGTACAAGGACATCCCCTGAGCCATTCAACTCTTCGAAATCTCACAGGAACAATAAGCAGACAAAACGGTGGCTCAGAACACGTTGGAATTAATTGGCTACGACATCCTGATACCTGTTCAAAGGTAGACAAAAGATCTCCGTTCGGCATGGCAGTTGTACCCTTCCTGTCGCGCTTGAGACGTGGTTTAGCAATCTACACACCATCCAGGAGCGCTACTCCATTGTCCCCAGCAATACATTCAATACAGACGAGTCTAGACTAGCCCTTGGTGTTTGCAGTAATCAAACTGTTATTGAAACGCGAGAATGGGTTACTCTCATCGAGACAGTTGACGCTGTTAGCCGGCGCCTCCAACCGCTGGTTGTCTTCAAATGAAAAGATCTCCAGGACACTTTGCGCAAGCAGTTATATCTGTCCTCCAGCAATAGCTCTCCCTCGGCCCAAGGTCATGAAGTGGCTGTCCCTCAAGTCGTCAGTCCCACCCCTCCAGCTGCTACACCACAAATATACCTTGCGCCTCTCTAAGGACAGGAGTCAACCGGTATCATCGCTCCAACACCCATCGACATCGCTCCCGTCACTGCCCGACCATGAGCCTGCCAGAAATCTGCCTGCAGTTTCCATCCGGAGCTCCCAGACACTACCTCGGAGCCTTGATGAACGTCAAATCACGGCGCGGGACATCGACAACTGCTTCGCCATGTAAGCCTTGAGAGCCTTGTGAATATGGTATATCAAGTCGTGGTTTCGCTAGTCCAATGCACGCACTGAGGACAGCCTGAAGTTCGAGTTCCGCATCTGTCCAGCGTTGGCATCGAAACCTGCGACTGCCGATGTAACCAACAACGCCGCCTTTGAGCACCTCCCTAATTATTGGCCTGGGAGTGACCTCGTCGACGCAGACCCAGCCCTCACTGTGACCAAGGTCCATGGGACGCATCTTCTGGTTCTGAACCGTTTCGCCGTCTTTCGACCACAGTACCTGATCTTGACGCTCGATTCGTTCAGAACCCACGGCCAACTGACTGAGTCACTCACTCGATGGTGAGCGATGAGCGAGATCTCGTGTATTTTACCGCACTCGACTCAGGCAAGTCTAGCATAGCCTGGTCCAGCCAAAGTCAAGTCAACCCAAGGCAAGCCAGATTTCTATCCTCCCACACACTCTCATTCATTTTCTGGTTCGATTTCAGGACACGCTCTACATTGCATTGCATTTTTGTTATACGAGGACAAGGAGGAAAGGAATTTGCGCGCTTGAATCTACACTACCTCCTCCAGCAGCCGTACTACCTCTTTCACCTATCCATTCGCCCAATATACGTCTACTAACGCGTACTAGGATGCCAGTCGATCAGGATGACCCCCTACCAGCGTCTAGCCGCGAATCCGTACTACCTCCTCTACCAGTATTACTAACTCCGTCACCTATGCATTCGCCCGATATGCGCCAGCACGGACATAACGCGACCGAGGAGGAAAATGAGTCTGCAAAAGTATGCGGGCTGGTTTCGGCCAGGGCCATCTGTCCTGGACACGGCGTCAATCAAACCAAATGCCTGTTCACTCACGAAAACGGGCATCCAAAGCCGTGTCTGAACGTGGACGGATGGGTTCCCCCTGTCAATGCCAACCACGATGCTACGACCGACCGGGGACTCCATGAACTGACAATTGGGGCAAGACTGCTGCATCTTTCGGATCCAGCGATGGGCTCCAGGGGCGGGGAGAAATTGTCGGCATTGCAGAAACACTGGCAGACTTCTTCAACGTGTGCTGACGACTCCAGCCCTAATTATCGATACACTACCTGGCTTGAACAGATATTTCTACCTCAAGCGGCGACGGAAGAGACCGAACAGGGCCAGTATCGATTACTACTCCTCGACGGCCACAAGACTCATGTTACGCATGAATTCAAGTGGAAATGCTTCCAGAATAACGTTGTGGTCTTCTATTTACTACATCTCGTGCCAGTGAAAATGGTCAGACGTACTACCGTATCTCTTCACTACGCCCATAAGCCATTGTGGCTCGACTTTCAGGACGGATACGATGGCAATCGGAAGAGATGATGCACCCGCATACCAAGGGCCATGGTACTTGGCCAACGGGTGGAAGAAGGGATTGTACCTCATTCAAGCCATATCCTCCAGCCACTTGATCTTACTTGTTTTTCGCCTGTCAAGTGTCGCTATCGAGCACAGATCGCTGATCTAGCCAGGTTCGACGGGACAAGCCCAACAACGAAGGAAAACTTCCTCCAGATCTATCAGAAGGCTAGCCAGGAGGGCCTCGGCCCGGAAAATATCAAGGCTGGATGGAAGGCGAGCGGTATCTATCCACAGGAGCCTGATAGGACCATTCGATCTAGCCCAGTCCTCTCGGCCGCTACGATCGATCAAATAACACTACGAACGCCATATTCTCGCACGCGAAAACCACTCAACAGTGGCCTCTACCTATCGCCGAGTAACAGGCGAAACTATGACGATTCTGTGTACAGAGCAACGCGACAGGAATCGCTCTCGCTCTCGAGGCCCTTCCGCAACTCCCTGGGAAAGACCGCTCAAGAACTCGACCGTTTACACATGTCTATGAGAGCGAAGCACACAACGTCACAGGAGATAAAGACCAGGTAGAACTTCCAACCAATATTTGCAAAGGCCTTAGGTGCTGGTGCTGTGTACAATATCGTCGAGGCAAAGTATGTGAACAGGGCAATGAATGAGACCCTTGGCTCGAATGGTAGTTAGAAATGCCTTGGAGCACCACTGAAACGTTTGATCAGCAACAGTTATGCCTCTACGTGTGGGAACGCCGCTCACCACGAACTGAGTTGGATCAAGGAACAGTCCCAGTCCCAGTCCAAACATCATGAAGAAAAACGTCGCAGCAACGTTGCCAGCCTTGCGTGAGGTACCCGTATACTTCCAGCTGAGAAGAGCGGCAGCAAGGAGACATGATCCGGTCCAGGCAATGCCAATCGAAAAGGACAGGCAAATCGCTAGCCTCAAGGCTCAACGAGATCGATCAAAGGCCAGGAGGCAAAACGGCCAGGCAATCAATGTCAACGAGGCCTTTGCTAGCTAGCATCGAGACCATTCATCGTGCCAAAGAGGCATTGGACAACATTGGCAGCAACGGCGACAACGACGCGAATGACGAGGCAATCGCCACTTCATTTCCCAGGGTTATCAGTGGCTTCATAGAACTACTGAACCGATCGGCTTCTCCGAGATCATGGCCAGCCTCACATCGCTCGAGTACGCTTTCACCAAGGCGCCGTACAACATGCGCAGCTTCGTCATGGCTATCAACCTCCTGATGAACGCTCTATCTCTTCTCTCTCTCGTCTTTCTTTCGGCTCTCACTCTCACCCTCACTCTCACTCTCACGCCGTCCTATCCTTGACGCTGCGAAATCGACCATGATCATGGCACTGCGGTGCTGTTTTTCTCTGGTTCGATACTTTCAGCTTGGCCACTGTCTTGACAGACTACATACCTCAGTTTTTGCCGACATCTGCGCAGTAAGCAGCTTTGGCGGCTGCCTCGGATGGCAAGGAGCGACTACGGAAGATCTATAGGTGCGAGAACTTAGTGACGATCATCATTCGGGATATGTCAGTGCAGCTGTATGTCCCTCTCTCTCTCCTCAGTCTCTCTCTCTCCTCAGTCTCTCCCTCCTCCTCAGTCTCTCCCTCCTCCTCAGTCTCTCTCTCTGTCTCTCCCTCCTCCTCAGTCTCTCCCTCCTCCTCAGCCTCTCTCTCTTCCTCTGTCTCTCTCTCTTCCTCTCTCTCTCTCTCTATCTATCATGAGCATGGACTCAGATCTGTGCCTTGGTTCTTGCTGATGGCCTCGACTGCACCCGTCAGATGCGAGTTGTGCTGCATCTAAGTGCAGGTACCCGCCTATGACAAGGTCATTCGCAATGACACCGCGTTGAAAGTCGGGCTGCGTCTGAGTGCAGATACCCGCCGATGACAAGGTCATTCACAATGACACCTCGTTGAAAGCCGGGCTGGCTTTGCGAACAACGTTCCTTGAACAACCTCTGGTCAAGGTCATTCATGATGCGACGGATTCGCAGGAGGCCCAGCCCCAGCGACTTATTCGTATGGAACATGGGGCGGAATTATGAGGATGGGCATGCGTTGGGACATGCATTGGGACATTAGTCAAAGTTTTGGCGGGTATCCCTACAACCCAGGAGACACTGCGATGGGGGCGGTGTACACTTAGGAGACACTATACGGTGGAGGTGGTGTACACCCAGGAGACACTACCAGGGGGTTGGGGCGCACCTAGGAGACAGTAAGCGCACACGAGAAGGGCTTCTTCCACTTTCGCACCCGACTGGATCGACCAAACCAAGACCAAATTTCACGCTCGAAATATCATTCTAATCACCTTCGAAATATCATGAGCATGGTCTCAGATTGAGAGGTTCGCAGGCCCAGCTTTGCGGCTTATTTGCATGGAATATGGGGCGGAATTATTGGGATGGGCATGCGCTGGGACATTAGTTAAAGCTCTGGCGGGCATCCCCTACACCTAGGTGACACTACGATGGGGGCGGTGTACACCTAGGGGGTACTATACGATGGGGGCGGCGCACACCTAGCAGACACTGCGATGGGGGTAGTGTACACCTAGGGGGCACTGTACGATGGGGTAGTATACACCCAGGAGACACTATACGGTTGGGGTGTCCTGTTTGGCTCCAACATCTAACTGATCCCATGGACAGCGACAGCAACCCTGTCTTGCTTCAGACATGGTAATACCGGCGATGTGTGATCAACGAGGCCCGCGACTCCGGACAAGCCGAACACGACGCTCCTGCCCATCTGGAACATCTACAGCGGCAACAAAAGCTTGCCCCCGCAGATCGGCAGCGCCGGGCACATCGACGTGCGGGACGTGGCGCCGCGCACGCACAAATCTACAGCCAATTCTACAGCCAAAAGGTGGACTCAATTACCCAGCGCTACTATACCGAACATCTCCTACAAGTCTACATCGATGCCACCATGCATATGCGCGCTGTTCACGGTCATTGATTTCCTCCTAGTCGAGGACCGGACGGCGATCCTTTCCCACGGAATGAAGAAAAGAGACCTCGCACAGCGCAAACGAGAGAGGTTCTCTATAGAAAACCTCCTTCACCCTGCCTCCTCGCTCTGATTGAAACCCCATCTGAGGCAGGCCGCCTGGAATATCTGGAAGCAGAGAGAATGAGGTCTGTTCCTGTTCCTGGAGTGACTAAGATGTCTATACAACAACCAACGGAGAAAGGTAACAACGAGGTCTGGAGTGAAATCTCGCTCGAGGAGATACGACACAAGATCCGCGATATGCCAGAGAGATGCGAACGACTAGTCAAAACAGGTGGTAAACGCATGGGACGGAATTCTGTCACCCACTGGGTGACTGGAGCTCGCTGGTGTCCGAGAGAGTCCGAAGACACCGCGAAAAAGGGGCCGATGCTCTTTCTGTATATCACCGGAAATTCTTTGCAGACAGAGAAGAGAGAGACGACAAGAGGACGAGGACACCCAGTCGCAGGCAGACTCAAAAAAGCCCAAGAAGGCCGTCAATCCAGGTTCAGCGTTTCGCACAGGGAGAATCCGAATGGATAAGAGAGACATCTGGCGTCGACAGTGGCACTGCAATATCTCACCTCTGAGCGGTGATAGTGCGCTTCAACGACCTTCCGCGACGTCCCAAGCGGCCACATCATCACCAGCGTCACGGGGAAAGCATCCCCGGGCTCTCGATTATAACGGCAAATGGGGTGTCATGATATTCCGCTCTCGTAGGTGAAGATATCTACATTTCTGTACCAAGTTCCAAATAACCGGACGGCTTCGCTTCGAGGAGCCTGGAAACGATTCCCGTTCGCCATTTGACGATGCTCGAGTTCTCCACTGCCGCCATGGGCATATTGTCTCGTTGTGTGGCAATGTCGACCACAAATGGTGCCGGTTCCTCCTTCACGAGGGAGACCGGTTCATATCAGACCCCCAGGCAGAAAGGGTGTTCGACCTTCAGATACACGAGCTTATTAGCCACGTCGACCACTCGTGACTTGATCTCACGCAGTTCATGGTTGCCAAGTCAATTCCAGTCTCGCCTACAGCATATGTTTCCAGGTGGCTTCGTTCATTGCGCTGGTAGACTGTCCCGCGGTAAGGTTACCTGGAAACACACCAGCTATCAACAACTCGCCAAACCTGCAACTCTGCAACTACAGGTCAGGTGTAATAGCTACGCTTCTGTTGTTACGGTCTACGGTCATTCTTCACGTCTGTCTCACCATTGAGAACCAGTCCAACACCCAAGAACCTACGAAGAATGAGTCCGGCGTCTCAACCACGACACAAGCTGGTAAAGATGCCAGGTAGGCCTCGGCGGGAGTCGACAACACCCCGCCGAGCGACCGGCGCAGCCACTTTAGCCGAAAGTCATGCTGCCGTGCGTTACACCAGCTGATATCCCCCGGCATCGTATGTTGGCATCTAAACAGAGCCAAGAAACCCCCAAGCAGTCTCGTATGCAGACCCTTCTAGCGCGTGGGTGTCATGGGAATCAGGCCCAGGATGGACAGCAAGCTTCAGGTTGATTGTCCCAAAAGGTTCGCGCAAGAGTTGAAATGGTATGAGATGGGACAACATACAACTCGGTGCGTGGCGACAACACAGTGATGAACTGACGATTGAATACGTTATTGAAATTGCATCTCTATTGGCGGGAAGATCGAATCAACTATCAAACTGACGACCACCAGCCATCACACAAAACTTTCTCTTATAGCAGGCAAGCCAAGCCGCTTTTTGGAGTTTGGCGTCTCCCAAAAAAATTGCCTAATGGCATCACGTCTCGGTGTCCGACTTCTAGTGGCATTACGTCTTTGGTCCAACTCCTGTTTGATGCCACTTGTCCTTCCTGATCTCAATCACATCCTCGACTCACAATCACCACTTGGTCTTTGGGTGTCAAGCCGATAACAGATGCAGAAACTGGTTTTCATCAATTTTTGCAGCTACAAGAACCAGACACAGACAGTTGTCAATCCCTTCTTCCCGAAACTCAACGTCGTTGTCGGTCGCAAAGGCTCGGACAAGAGTTACGTTTTCGCCGCGATTCGATTCGATCCCAGTGATGTTGGCTTGGACCGACTTGGGCTAAACCCCGTGGGACATGTCAATCTTGTTCCCCATTATCGCTTACTGACCCAAGATATGGCTGCAAGACCCACGGCCTCGACCAATTTCTGTAATTTCGGAGAGATGCCGATGCCCATTTCGAGGTTGGCAGCGAGCTTTGTGGAAAGTTGCCATTGCCGAGGGACAAGCACGTCAGCTGCTTGTATACGGGAGGTATCGATTTCCACCTTCTTCGACAGGTGTGCATTTTCTCTGGTCATTCACGCCGCTAAGCAGTCGACATCCGGATCGGACAAGTCCACTTCCGGGTAGGTTTCCAGGTTGGGGTCGGATGGTCAGTGCACGGGGTCTGCGCACGTGCCCAACGTTCAGCTCCGACAGTTAAGGGTCCGTGCGCAGCCACCTGCATGAACAGTCGTCATGATGACGCAAGAATGGGTGCCTCGGTAAATTCTTGCTTTAGAGTCTCGAAGGCTCGCTGGCGGAAGGCGGTCCAATGAAAGGGGATATCCTTCACTGTGCGTGGTCATTCACGCCGCTCGAGCAGTCGACGAGCCTCGTCCCTACACCGTGAAGATCTAGAGGCGACGCACCCAACTTGCTTGATCGTACATGATCGCAGGAGTTCAGTGTCCCGTCGACAAAAAGCTGTGCAAGGGAAAGGGAAAAAGGGCAGTCTATCCGATCGTCGAACGAGCTCTGTGGGAAACGAACCTCCAGACCGCTGCCAAAGGATGGAAAACCCGCCATATCTCGATTTGACGGACTGGAGGATGCGATCTCGTGTCGTATCTCGGCTCCTCCAGATTACACTCAAATGGCCAGAACTGAACAATCCAGAGGCAGAAACGAAGACACAAAGTGGAAAGAGGCCTAAGAAAAAGAGGAATTTCCTCGATCAGGACTTGGAGGTTGTATTGTCTGTGGGCAATGGCGCAGATGGTGCAAATGTCCCAAGTAGTTCAGCCTCAGCAACCTCTCTCTCAGCCCCTGCAGATCTCGATTGAACGTTTTCGTGCCACCCTCGGTGTTGACGAGCAAGCGCAGTTTCAACACACATAGTTCGAAGACGTTGCGGTTTGCGCCTACAATCTAACTCGAGACCAGCTCTGAGTCATTCGCTTCTTGCAGGGAAACCCTTTGAAATCAGGCAGCGACGCAACCTATGATTGAACAGACAAAGAACAGAGAGGAGAGAGCAGCACATACTTTTTGCAGAACTTGCATGCAAAAGGTGATCGATCAGCCTGGGTCATGGATTCTGGCATAGCCGTCCATGCAGGAGTCAACGCTCCCC